>NW_020950600.1:639993-644109 GCF_900497805.2 Vombatus ursinus | reverse complement strand
TGGGGAGAACCACAGAGAGAACCATGGGGAGAACCACGGGGAGAACCCAGTCTCCTTGGTCCTAGTCTAGAAACCCTCCTCCCACACTCCACTAGTTCAATAAGCAATGTAAAATCCTCATTCTCATCAGTAAGTCCATTAACACGGCAGGCAGCAGGGCCATGGCATCTTCCACAGCCTCCACGCCTTAAGTCTCTCCCCTTTCTGATCCTCCTCCATCTTCCTGAAGCCCAGTCTGGCCAGTCACTCCCCTACTCAAGAAGTTCCTGCGGCTCCCTACTGCCCTTAGCGTCAAGCACAGGTGCTTTACAAAGGGGCCGCTTTCCAGGCTTGTCACACTTTTTCCCGGTCTTCACATACCTCGCAATCTAGCCCTAGTCCAACCAAGAACGAAATAACGTAGAAACATGCAAAACTAATGCACGCCTTCCTGCTATTCCCATAACTCAGCACACACTGTCTCCCACCCATGGACCTTTGCATTAGCTGTTCTCCTTGCCTGGAGCACCATCTCCCTTGCCTCTGTCCCTCAGAATCTGCTTTGCTGTTGAGTCATTCAGTCACGTCTGACTCTCTGTGGCCCCACCTGGAGTTTTCTTGGCAAAGATACTGGAATGGTTTGCCATTCCCTTCTCCAGCTCATTTTACAGATGGGAAATTGAGGCAAACAGGGTGAAGTTACTTACCCAGGGTCACACAGCTAGGAAGTTTCTGAGGCTGGATTTGAACTCAGAAGAGTCTGCCTGACTCCAGGCCCGGTGCTCTATCCACCGTCCTACAACAATGATGGCAACGCAGTAGGTATTTGATAACTGAATAATTGATAACATCAGTCTCTACCAGGTCTGATGAAAAGGCCTGAACAAGATGAGCTGTGTCTGGTCACTACCACAGCACAAAGCAGAGGGGAATGGGTGTCAGAGCTCGGCACCTCTCCGTTGGGTCCCTGCTTTATAATCATTTCATTGTAAGCCTCTGCAGGTGTATGTTACCCCACTCTCCACGGCCCCTCAGGGACCCCATGAGGAGTTATTTTTTTGATGATCTCTCCTCCCTCGGTGGAGCCATCTATCTACACTGGCTGCTTTCTCCTCTCACTTTCTCAACCCTGCACAGCCTCATCACTCACATGAAACCCTGCTCTCCAAGGCCACCTGTAACCGCTGGGCTGCCCAATCTAACGGCCTTTCCCCAGCCTCATCCTCCCCTTCTCTGCAGAATGGGGCCAGGCTGCCCCTCTCCTTCCAGATTCACTCTAGGTTTTCACAATTTTCTTCTCTTCTGTTTCTCTTTCCCTCTGCAAACACTTCTGCTCCGTCTCCCACACCGGCTTTTCATCCATGGTGTGCCCCCTCGCCTCCCGTGCCACTAACTTGTGTCCTTTTCTCTTTTCACTCCACACTCTCGCACTTGGTGATCTCATCAGCCCCCATGGGTGCAATTATCTCTAGGCAGATGGTTCCCAGAACTATTGCTCCAACCCCAGGCCATCCTGAGCACTACAGTCACATATCACCCAATGCCTCACGGGCACTTTGGAATCTCAAACTCAACATGACCAAAACAGAAGTCATAATCTTTCCCCTAAACCCTCCCTTCTCTTCCTTCTAACATCCAGAGAACCACCATCTTCTCCATCACTCGGGATTGTACCCTTGCTGTGACCCTCAACTCCGCACTGTCCTCCCTGAACACATCTGATCACTGCTATCTTGTTGACTATACCTTCACAACATCTCCAGCATGGGACCCACTCACGGTCCCACCCTCGTTCAGGTCAGGCTCTCATCCCCCAGACCTTGTGGAAAGTAGCCTTTCTAACTCACCTCTATGCCTCAAATCCCACCCTCCCCTTAGCTGCCAAAGTCATTTTTTAGAGCCTATGTCTCACCATGTCACCTCCCTGTTCAAGGCACTCCAGACACTAAGATCAAATACAATGTCCTTTATTTGGCACTTCAAGCCTCATAACTGGGCCCCTTCTGACCTTTTCAGTCTCCCAGGAAGGGGCCCCCTCCACTCGCACCATTCGGTCACCCTGGCACACCCACAGTAGCTCAGCCAACCACCCTCCAGCTCTGAGCTCCAAGCTGCTGCACTGCTGCTTGCCATCCCTGGAGCCCATGGCCCCTTCCCCTCTGCCCCTTGGTTTCCCCGGCCTCCTTCAGGTCTAACCTACAGAAGGCCTCACCTGGCAGGCCTCCATCTCTCAGGTAATCTTCCATCTCCTCCCTAGATCCATACTTTATAGGCACCTAGTTATTGACATGCTATAGAAAGCACAGTCCTTGAGGGCAAGTGCTGCTCTGGGCCTTCTCTGCATCCCCAGTGCTTATCACAGGACCTGGCCTAGCATAAGGAGATAATATCAAATGAGATAATATTTGTAAAAAACATTTAGAACAATGATGGGCACATATGTTATTTGTTCGTTTCAGTCATGTCTGATTCTCTGTGACCCCATTTGAGGTTTTCTTGGCAGAGATACTGGAGCAGTTCCCCATTTCCTTCTGCAGCTCATTTTACAGATGAGGAAACTGAGGCAAACAGGGTGGAGTGACTTGCCCAGGGTCACTCAGCTAGGACGTGTCTGAGGCCAGATTTGAACTCAAGCCTTCTTGACTTCAGGCCAGGTGATCTGTGCCCTATGGTGCCACCCAGCTGCCCCACCTGGCACACAAGAGACACTACTAGAATACTTATTCCATTCTCTCATGGGTGCTTAATAAATGTTTGCTGTACATGACTAATAGGAAAATAGGTTTTGCATGACCTATATCAAACTGCTTGCCTTCTCAGTGAGGGGGAAGGAGAGAATGTAGAACTCCAAAAATTTTAAAACAAATTTTAAAAATTGTTTTTACGTGGAATTGGGGAGAAAGCAAAATATTAAATAAGTAATTTTTAAAAATAAATGTTTGCTAACTGTTTTACAGATGAGAAATGAGGACTGGGGAAATGACATAGCTTGGCCAGGGACACACATCTGGTAAATATCACAAAAAAGGGACGAAGGAAGAAATAAGCAGATGTTGGAGAGTGGCTGATACCCAGCCCGAGACACACTGAAGACGAATATCTTTGGAAATCGATACAATGACCATCCCTGACTCTGAGGGACCAGGGAGGCAGAGCTGGCTAGAGACAGTGAGGGAATGTGTCCTGCTTGTCCATGCATATTTGTTACAAGAGTTTTGCTGTTCCTTTCTCTTTCTCTCAATGGAGTAGGAAGAAGGGAAAGAAAATAGATTTCTATCAATTACATCTTTTTTTTTAAATAAAGAGAGGGGCGCTAGAAATACAGAATGTTGCCAGCTCTCCGGAAGGAGGTCACTGTGTTCTTAGTTTTGCTAGATTGTTTTACTTTGTTACAAGACGCCTCTTGCGTGGGGAATAATCTTAGATGTTTGTAATGTCAAAACAAAACAGCAATAAAACTTGAAACAACAAATGCAGAACAGGCCAAGGTCTGGGGATGGCTGGCTAGAGAACAGAGGACATGAAAGATGCGAGAAGGAAACAGGCGCCCACTTCCTGAAACCACATCCCGCAGGGCCTGAAATGCCAGGCTAGGGAATCTGCACTTCACCCTGCAGGTGCTAGGGAGCCACTGACAGTCTTTAAGGAGAGGAGAAACGATGCCAGACCTAGGTATTAAGGAGAACACTTTGTCGAGTACATAAAATACAGCCTAGAGCACACCAGATAGGAAACAGCTGGATAGTCTAGGGAGGAGGTAATGAGGGGCAGGAAGGGGCTTAACTCCAGACCTGCTGGTCCTGCAGCCAGGGCTCTGGTCCCTTGACCACCCTGCTCTCACTGCCTAAAAATGTGATTTATGCCCTGGACATCAGCTATGAAAACATCCGTTCTCCCCCTCCTGCTGCTTGGGAGCAACCAAAGGCAAATCCTTAAAGATCAAAGGGGAGGAGACCCTCTGTTCTTTCCATTCCAAAACTCGAACGGGCTGATTCAACACTAGAGAAAGAAAGAGAGAGAGGGAGGAGAGAGAGAAAGAGGGAGGAGGAGGGGGGGAGGAAGAGGAAGAGGAGGAAGAGGGAGGGAGGAAGGGAGGGAGAGGGAGAGAGAGAGAGAGAGAGAGAGAGAGAGAGAGAG
>NW_020950600.1:578875-639893 GCF_900497805.2 Vombatus ursinus | reverse complement strand
GAGAGAGAGAGAGAGAGAGAGAGAGAGAGAGAGAGGAGGGAGGGAGAGAGAGAAAATTGTGTTTATAGAAGAATCATTACTGAGAATAAGTGCCCCTCATTCCACAGATAAAAAGGGAGCAACAGATGGTTTGGGGAGATGTTAGCATAAATTCTGCATGACGCTGCCATAGCTCAGGAGGAAGAGGCTGCAGTGAGAAGGCCAGCCCGGAACCTGTCTCAGAGAAGGTCGCTGCCTTCTTCTTGCTACAAAGAAAGCCCTTCTGTGGATCTGAGGATAATTAATGGCCAATAAGTACCAATAACTGACATTTCCGTAGCACTTTAACCCGTTCTCTCTTTAGGCCGCACAACAACCCTATGAAGAAGTCACAGATCTGATTAGTCCCATTTCACAGATAAGGAAAATAAGAGGCAAGTGTCAGAGGTAGGATCTGAGCCCAGGTCTCTCACAAGGACAAGCCCAAAGCTCTGTTGCGGAGCAAGGCCAGCCCTCTGGGGTGACACCTGCCTCACTCCTCACTCCCCATCCTTCATGAAGTCTGTAGCTCCTGCACCCCCTCTCATTGGCCAGGCTGCCCGAGTCTGTCCCACCAGCAACAGTGGCCGTTGCCAAATTGACATAATTCAGCAAACACAGAACACTTAGCTGCGTGCGTTTTCTAGTGGTACCACGCCATCCACATTCCAACCTTTCATTCATTCAGTCTTATTAATTTAACATGTATTCAAAACCTGCTGTGTACCAAGCATTGCACTCAGCTGTGGAAAGAGAACCGTGTCTGGGTAAAACATGGTGTCCGCCCTCCCAGAGTGCAGAGTCCACTTAGAGGACTGAACACGGAGCTGACAACTTCAGCGTCCCACATGACATCAGTCCATCATAGAGACACAAAATCCACTGTGGAGATGAGAGCAGGGAGATGGGGACTGGCCGGAGGGATGAGGCACGGCCTGATGGAGAAGGCGGAATCTGAGCTGGGCTTTACAGCTCCAGCAGGAAGACCCAAGCCAACAGCTTGAGCAAACGCCCAGGGATGGCTGGGAGGAAGCGAGGATGAGCACTGTCCAGCACAGGCACTGAGCACCTACTGGGATGCCATGAGAAGCATCAGACCGAGGAGGGCCTTGAGGAGGCAAAAGGTTTGGGAACCAAAGCCTAACTACAAGGAGGGCAGGCAGATGGATGAAGAAGAAAGGTCACTCTGCGATTGCACCAACCTTCGGTGTCTTGAAGTAAGGCTTGGCAGGGTCTGAGTTACCGAGGCTCGGGAGCTGAGGTGAGGACTCTGGCCCTCATTTCCCCCTCTGGGGGGCGAACATTTCCCTGATAGTCAGCAGTAGCTAGCAGCAGTCCCACAGCTCAGAACAAAAGAAAGCTGAAGCCGAAGAGAAACCCAAGATGGGGCAGGCAGGCTCGCTCCAGCGGCTCCAGGGTCGAATTCCAAACACATTCATCATGTCTCCCGGGCCTGACATCCTGTCCTGCTGGCCCGGCCCGACTTCTCCAAGCAAGACAGACTGCTGGCAGGATTCAGGCAGAGGACTCGCCTTGTCTCTCCTTCCTCCCGGTCATCAGAACCCCCCAAGCTCCTCGGGAAGCCCACATATAAGCCAGCAGTGAGGAAGAGGCCGCCGTTCTCACAGGAGATCACTGTAACAGGCACTTCTGTGGCACCTGAATGCTCCTGACTTTCTGCTTCTCCAGCTGGTGACCTCAGAGGCCGCTGAAAGGATCCCAAACTACCATCATCCTCCTCTTTTCCAGTGGCATCAAAGGAGTCGGCGAGGCCTGATGAGGAGAAAGTGAGATCTGGACGTGGGAGGCTTGGGTTCAGATGCCGTGCCCCTCTGAGGGATGGGCCACAGATGGGTCAACTCCGATCTATGGGCAGCAGTTTCCTCAAGTATAAAATGGGAGGGTTTGCCCATGGCCGTGCTCTACAACCCCAGACAGAATCCATCTGGGGGGGGGCAGCTACGTGGCGCAGTGGATAGAGCACTGGCCCTGAAGTCAGGAGGACCTGAGTTCAAATTCGGTGTCAGACCAAACATTTGACAGTTACTAGCTGTGTGACCCTGGGCAAGTCACTTAACCCCAACTGCCTTAAAAAAAAAAAGAATCCATCCTGGGCCCTCTGGATCACCAGGACCCCATTCCCAAAGGCCTTCCAGTTGGCCAAACAGCCTTCTCACAATAACCTAGAGAACACAAGCTCCCTGAAGGAGAGGTCTGTGGCCTCTGTGTCTGAAGCACAAGGATTATCTCCTTTTGGCAGAGCATGAAGCTGCACCAGAGGGGGCTACCCGTGGCCAATGGGGCTCCCTGGGACCATGGCGTGAAGGAGGATGCTCAGGACCCACCAGGCACCAGGGTGGTGCTAGGCCGGGGGTCACAGGGGCACCGCGGGGCAGCTCAGCCACGGTCCTCCCCTCCAGAGCTGGGCTCAGCACCTGGCTTTATGGGTGGGCAGGCCAGTGTTGGTGGGGGTCCTGGGGAGTCCCGGGGCTGAACAAAAGGAAAGGATTGGCCTGGACGTGAGGCAGTGGTCTCTGCCTGAAAGCACTGTGAGACACAACAATGTCTGTGCACAATAAAACAAAGGAAGGTCCCACAGTGCCCGCCTCTCCAGAGCCAAAAGACCAGAGATGGGCAGGAGGTTGATTCAGTCGGGCCCAGAGTCACAGCTACTGTCAAGGGGACCTCTCCAAGCCCTTCCTGCCCCATGCCCCAGTGGACCATCGCTGCATTTCTGGTCCAAAGTAAGATAAGTTAAAATTAAGTCTGATTCTCTAGCCTTCAGATGAAGACTTGGAAGGAAAAAAACTGCCCCTCCCCCATTGGGGCTGTATGCTGGGTCTACCCCTCCCGCCGTGAGGGGCCCATGCCAGAACCGAGGTTGAAATAAAGAAACTTTCCAAATATAGGATGGGAGAGGTTTGATCAGATAGCAACTAGTTTGAAAAAGAGCTGGGGGCTTTGGTGGCCCACAAGCTCAAGAGTATTCGATCATGTGATGGGGCAGCCAGGAACCCACAAGTGATCTGGAAGGTGTGAAGTCCAGAAGGGACAGGCCCATTGTGCCTGGGCAGAACAGCCCGGGTGCCTATTCAGGCAGGAGGCTGACAAGTTGAAGAGAGACCAGAGTTGTGCCATCTTGAATCCAAGACCCAGGAGGACAAGTTGAAGACACTGGAGATTTTTGGCCTGGGGAAGAGAATTCTCCAGGAGGCTGTAACAGCTGCCTCAAGTATCTGAAGGGCTCCCAAAAGGAAGTTTCCTAAAGCTCAGCTCTGACCAGGTACTCCCCCTGAGGGGTTTTCCACTCCAAACATTCTGTGAATCAGACTGAATCCAATCACGGCATCTCTAGGAAGCATGACAGGGAAAGAATTCCTATTTCACACACGGAAAAACTGAGCAGCACAGTTATGAATGGGTATGAGCCTTACCCGAGGGGCCCCACAACAGGAACACTTCTCTACGGCCCCTCCCCCTCACTGAGCCGCGGCCAGGGAAAGGCTCCCACACTCCCTGGCAAAGATTCATCATCTTGGTTATTTACCATTCTCACAACCCATTCCATTTCCTGGAGGAAATGAGAAGTTGCTGGAATCTGGTACAAGTGAGGTTGCTGCATGACACAGCTGGCCAGAATCAGAACTGCTCATGAGCCGGGCTGCCTGGGGTGTGGCCCAGGGAACATCCCCAGGCAATGATCCTTTTAGAGAGAGCAGCAGTCTGTCCCTGCGGGACTGAAGGACCATGAAGTGGGCGCGGCCAACACCAGAAGTCTGATGGGGGAATATTGAGCGACTAGCGCGACAAACAGCCGCAGCAGAGAAAAGAGGCCCTTCATCCGGCCACTGGACAGTAAGCCTATGTGTTGAGAGGATTAGCACAGCCAGGCCCAGTAGGATGCTGAACCCTAGGCCAGCCCCACCAAGAGCAAACCAGCGAACCAAGAGGGAAGAGGACAGTGCTCCCCCAAATCAACTTGTGTTTAATTTGGATGTAGTTCTACATGTGTGCACATGGTGTTTCCCTATGGAAAAGAAGCCCCTTGTGGGCACTGGAAAAACACTTGGCCAGCTGGCATCCAGGCCAGGGGTGACTCAAGGTCCCAAAGCCCTGACTTTCAGCAGCCAGACTTCAGGCTGCCCAGGCCCTGAGGCCAAGTCCCCGCCTCAGCCCTGGGGCAGCCCCAGGGCAGCTGCCTTTCCTTCCAGCTGAGGGCACCCCAGAGCCCGCCATGTTCTTTTAGACAGTCCTATGTTGGAATGGAGCAGAAGGGAGCTGGGCCTTCACATACACACAGAACCCTCTCAATGCCAGGGCCTTCCCTCTGTTAATCAGCTCCTGTCATCCTGTATCTAGCTCTCTTTGTATATGTTTGTTTGCACGCTGTCTCCCCCATTACATCCACGAGCTCCCGGAGGGCAAGTACTGTCTCTGGCCTCTTTCTGCAGCCCCAGCTCTTAGCACAGTGCCTGGCACGTGGGACGTGCTTAATAAGGGTTTAGTGACTTGATTGGAAGTGGTTGGGGGCCACAAAGGAATGCCCCCCCCATACTGGATAGAAGCAGCCACCTGGAGGCTGAAGGTAGAGCCAGTGAGGAGGCAGGGGGCAGGCACTACAAATGAAAATGTGTTTTCTGACCCTTCCCAAGTGTGGTTTAAATGACCTGCTGAGATTGAGGCAAATAAGTGGGCTAGTTACCAAACATCCCTAGACAATGATCCTTCTGGAGAGAGCAGCAGTCAGTCCCTGGTCAGCTCCCGGCCCATCACCAGCTTCTAAAGCCCAGCGTGGGGCTAAACCCAAATTGCTCTCAAATCAGGCGGCTGCTTCTCCAAATGTCAACTTCCCAGGCACTCAGAGCTGAGGCCAGGGTGATCTGCACCCAGGGAGGGGGCATGGCCCCAGAAGCAGGCAAGCTCCCTCCACCCTTAGGGAGCTCACAGTGGGGATGCCAACCGCAATAATGATTGTGACTAGGATGTCTGTGTCTGACACACAGCTTTCCGTGCATTGTCCCTGGACACATAGAGCATAGCATCAGAGACCCTTTCCCAAGCTAGAAGGGCTCTCAGCAGCAGCTGGGCCCACTCTTGCTTTTACAATAGATGAGGAAACTGAGCCCAGGAGAGACTGAATCACCTGCCCAAAGTCACCCAGAGGTAAACCCCAGAAGTGGAATCTCCCAATGCAGAAAAATGCTTGCAACAGCAACTGGAATATGCTGAGAGCACAGGAGAAGGCCAAAGTGATTCGAGAGTCAAAGTGCAGTGACGGAGGGGAGGCAGCTAAGCTCTCAGCCATGGACTGGCCTGGGCCAGGGTCATCCCAGAGCAGCTCCTAGGTAATCTGGGGGAAGGTGGGCAGTTTCTCTTGGAGGGCCTCGAATCCCAGGCTAAGTTTGGGATTTAACGTATGGAAGTGGGAATGACACAGAAAGTGACTCTGGCACCCACAGGCAGGGAACACGGCAGTGGAAAGGGGCTGGGAACCGAGAGGCCGGGTGGAGATGGTGCTCATCCATCCAAGTGCTACTGAGGGGGGTCCTGAGCTGAAGGAAGCCCTCAGACATCCCCCACACATGCCCTCATTTACCCCCTAGGGCACAAAGGGCCTCTGATCCCCCATGTGCTGCCACACCTTGAATTTCTTAAGATAAATCATGGATCCTTCATTCAGAGAAGAAACCATGTGAGTGCAAAGGCCAAATCCACTCAGGAGAAGGAATAAAGTGGAGTCTGGGGAAGGGAATGAGAGAAGACACTGGAGGAGAAAGGTCTGGGAGCTTGTCGGCCCAAATCCACCCCACGAGCAGAAAACAGGCCCTTTATCAGAATAAATGTCCACCAGGGCCTCCGTGGGGACCAGGGACCCTGCCTTGATGAGTCAGTGGGATTCCGCCTCTGGGAAATGTGGGGGTGAGCCCCTTTCAGCTGCTCAAATACACTGACCTTTCTAGGTTTCCACTCCGCTCTGGCCTTTTCATCAAGAACGCCTGGAAGTCCTCGATCCATTAGTGTTCAGGTTTTTTCCTTATGGACTTATCCTCAGCTCTCCAGGGTCAGTTACTCTTGGTTTTTAGGCCTTCAGGCCAGAGCCAGGCTCTACCCCGGTTAGAGTTCACTCTGGGGCAGCAGCCAGACTTGGTGCAGAGCTGAAAACCAGTGCTTAGGATCCATTTAAAGATCAGCTGGTTAACCTACGTGAAACACTTTGTAAGCCTTGACTGTTGCTGTTCAGTCATATCTAACTCTCTGTGACCCCATTTGGGGTTTTCTTGGCAGAGACACTGGAGTGTTCCTTCTCCAGCTCATTTTACAGATAAGGAAACTGAGGCAAACAGGGTGAAGTGACTTGATCAGGGTCACACAGCTAGGAAGCATCTGAGGCCAGATTTGAACTCAGGTCTTCCTGACTCTAGGCCCAGTGCCCTACCCACTGAGCCACCTCACTGCCCTTTATAAACCTTGAGCACTCCAGAAATGCTCGTTACTCTATGCAGTTAGGATAAGATGGCTGTAACTCAGAGGGAAGGCACTAATATTAAAACTCCTAGTGGAAGGCGAGATTTTTGCTGAGGTCTGAAGGAAGGCAGGAGGCAGAGATGAGAGGAGAGACCATTCCAGGTGGAGAGGACGCCAGAGAAAACGCCCCGAGCCAAGAGACCAGGGTCTTTCTGGATGACCAGCATGGAGGCCTGTGTGGGTGGGTGGAAGAGGAGAGGTGTGGGAGTGGGGGAGCAGAGAGTGGGAGGGCACAGTGCAAGGTGCAGGAAGACCAGCCAGGTTACAAAGGGTCTTTATTCTCCTTGGGGCAAGGTGATACCATGGAAGGCTGGGCAAAGGTCAAGTCAGGCTTTGCATGAGGAAGAAGAACCTGGCCCAGTGGTTCACACAGTTCCATTTCCTATGTTTCTCTCTGGGGGGGGGGGGGGGGAGGATGGGAGGGCAGGGTCAGATAAATGGTTCTGAGGGAGATATTCTGTTGGGAGAAAGACAGACAGACAAACACAGCCACACACTCCCAGAATGGGCTCAGGAGCAGCCAAAGACCCTGACGTCCCACGCTCAGCCCACTATCAAGAAAGTTCTGGATGAGCTCCTGGGATACCTGGGGAGGGTAGCCAGCCTCCCTGCCCTTCATCTCCCATACTTCACACCCCAAGGGGGCCCCAGTCCTGATATCTCGGAGAGTTTGGTGAATAAGTGTGTTATCTACAGCTTTTAGGATTCTCTCCTCTCCCCTTTCAGTCTTTGTCTGCCCAGGCTCAAGAGGCTCGATCTCTGCAGCTGATCCCCATCTGCACTGAGAAGGCTTTCTTTCTAGACAGAAATCAGGAGATCCTCATCAGTATCTAACATTCAGCAGGGTGGCCTTTCCCCCAGTCTCAGAGACAGGCATTTCCCAACCTCTTTGTTCCCCCCTGGCTAAAATAACCTCCTTCTGAAACCAAAATCCCCAGCACATTTGAAGGATGTGTGACTCGGAGTCTCAGTTTCTCTCTCTGCAGCTTTAGGTAATAAAAGTCCCTTTGAGAAAAAATCCCAGGGGGAAATGCAGTTTCCACTTGCAGGCCAGGAACCATGCCGCCTTCCAAGTTATCTACATGTGGTTAACTCTCCACTGCCCGGCCAGCCTCCCATCACCCACTGTCACCGAGGTCACCTCTCCAGAGCAGCAGCAGCATCTGACCCAGCCCTGCCACTGCCTCCCATCACTGAGCCAAGGGTTCCTTCCTCCCTTTTCTGGCCTGGCATGAAGGTCCCCAGCAAGAAGCCAGGCTCCCAACAGATTCAGGCGCAGGCCTCTACCTCAGTTTCTTTCTCTAAGGGGTTGAGCCTCTTCCCGTCTGGGTCTCAGGAGGGTTGGCCACCTCTCAGGACTCTCACCCACAAGCCCCTGGCCAGGACCCCCACCTGAGGCTGACTCCTCCCACCATCAATGGGACCTGAACCATCCATCCCGTGATGCCTCACGTGGGGCAAGGGAAGAAACTGCCTTTGAATGCCCATTTCCGTCAGCCTGTCCTGATCCTGAGGAATTTACAGAGCCAGAGGCCTGACCAAATCTCCCCTCTTCCCACCTCCCTTGAGAATTTCCTGTCCTTCACGCTTTACAGATGATATAATGGTACACTCAAAGAATCCTAGAGAATCAACCAAAAAACTAGCTGAAATAACTAAAACTTTAGCAAAGCTGTGGGATATAAAATAAATATAAATCACCAGCATTTCTACATTACCAACACAGCCCAGCAGCAAGAAATAGAAAAAGAAATTCCATTTAAAATACCTGCATACCATATAAAATATTTGGGAGTCTACCTGCCAAGACAAACCCAGGAACTATATGAACATAATTATAAAACACTTTTCAAACAAAGTCAGATCTAAATAATTGGAAAAACATCAGTTGCTCATGGGTAGGCTGAGCTAATATAATAAAAATGACAATTCTACCTAAGCTAAGTTACTTATTCAGTGCCATACCAATCAAAGTGCCAAAAAATTATTTTATAGAGCTAGAAAAAATCGTAACAATTCATCTGGAAAAACAAAAGGTCCAGAATATCAAGGGAACTAATGAAAAGAACTGCAGGGGAAAGTGACCGAGCTGTTCCAGATTTTAAATTGTATTACAAAGCAGCAATCATCAAAACTACTTGGTACTGCCTAAGAAATAGAGTGGTGGATCAGAGGAATGGGTTAGATATGCAAGACAGTAGTCAATGACTATAGTAACCTAGTGTTTGATAAACCCAAAGACACCAGTTTCTGGGATAACAACTTACTATTTGACAAAAACTGCTGGGAAAACTGGAAAGAGTATGGCAGAAACTAGGCATAGACCAAAATCTCACACCATATACCAAAATAAAGTCAAAATGGGTTCATGATTTAGATATAAAGGCTGATACTACAAGCAAACTGAGAGAGCAAGGAATAGTTTACCTATCAGATTTATGGAGAACAGAAGAATTCATGAACAAACAGGAGATAGGGAACATCACAAAATGCAAAATGGATAACTTTGATTACATTAAATTGAAAAGTTTTTGCACAAACAAAGCCAATGCAACCAAGATTAGAAGGAAAGTAGAAAATTGAGAAATAATTTTTACAGCTAGTCTCTCTGATAAGGGCCTCATTTCTAAAATATATAGAGAATTAAGTCAAATTTATAAGAATACAAGTCATTCCCCAATTGATAAATGGTTAAAGGATATGAGTAGGTAGTTCTCAGATGAAGAAATTAAAGCCATCTATAGTCAAATGAAAAAATGCTCTAAATCACTATTGATTAGAGAAATGCAAATCAAAACAACTCTGAGGTACCACATCACACCTATCAGATTGGCCAACATAACAAAACAAGAAAATGATAAATGTTGGAGAAGATGTGGGAAAATTGGAACACTAGTGCTTTGTTGGTGCAGTTGCGAAATGATCCAACCATTTTGGAGAGCAATCTGGAACTATGCCCAAAGGGCTATAAAAATGTGCATACCCTTTGACCCAGCAATAGCACTTCTGGGGCTATTATCCCAAAGAGATCATAAAAATGGGAAAAGGACCCACATGTACAAAAATATTTATAGCATCTCTTTTTGTGGTGGCAAAGAATTGGAAATTGAGAGGATGCCCATTAATTTGAGAATGGCTGAATAAGTTGTGGTATATGAATGTAATGGAATAGTATTGTGCTATAAGAAATGATGAACAGGCAGACGTCAGAAAACCTGGAAAGACTTGTATGGTCTGATGCTGAGTGAAGTGAAGAGAACCAGGAGAACACTGTACACAATAACAGTCACGTTGTACGATGACTAATATTAATAAACTTAACCCTTCCCAGCAATACAAGGACCTAAGACATCTCCAAAGGCCTCATGAAGGGAAATGCTATCCACATCCAAAGAAAGAACTATGGAGTTTGAATGCAGATCGAAGCATACTATTTGCTATTTTTTTTTCTTCTGTTGAGTTTTGTTTCCTCTTTCTGATGGTTCCTCCTACTGGTTCTAATTCTTACCTACAACATCACTAATGTGAAAATAGGTTTAATAGGAATGTACATGTACAGCCTATATCAAATTGTGTGCCATCTTGGGGAGGGTGGTGGGGAGGGAGGGGGAGAAAAATTTTAAACTCGAAATCTTATGGAAGTGATTGTTGATAAATCAAAATAAATTAATTTTTTAAAAAAAAGAATTTTTACAACCAGTGCCTCTGATAAGGGCTTCATTTCTAAAATACATAGAGAATTAAGTCAAATTATAAGAATACAAGTCATTCCCCAATTGATAAATGGTCAAAGGATATGAGTAGGCAGTTCTCAGATGAAGAAATTAAAGCCATCTATAGTCATATGAAAAAATGCTCTAAATCACTATTGATTAGAGAAATGCAAATCAAAACAACTCTGAGGTACCAAATCACACCTATCAGATTGGCTAACATGATAAAACAGGAAAATGATAAATGCTGGAGAAGATGTGAGAAAATTGGAACACTAATGTATTGTTGGTGGAGTTGTGAAATGATCCAACCATTTTGGAGAGCAATTTGGAACTATGCCCAAAAGGCTATAAAAATGTGCATACTCTTTGACCCAGCAATAGCACTTCTAAGGCTGTATCCCAAAGAGATCATAAAAATGGGAAAAGGACCCATATGTACAAAAATATTTATAGCAGTTCTCTCTGTGGTGGCAAAGAATTGGAAATTGAGAGGATGCCCATCAATTTGAGAATGGCTGAACAAGTTGTGGTATATGAATGGAATGGAATACTATTGTGCTATAAGAAATGATGAGCAGGCAGACTTCAGAAAAACCTAGAAAGACTTGTATGGACTGATGCTGAGTGAAATGAGCAGAACCAGGAGAAAGTTGTACACAATAACAGCCATGTTGTGCAATGACTAATATTGATAGATTTAACCCTTCTCAGCAATGCAAGGATCTAAGACATCTCCAAAGGTCTCATAATGGAAAATGCTATCCATATTCAGAGAAAGAACTATGGAGTTTGAATGCAGACAGAAGCATACTATTTGCTATTTTTTTTCTTCTGTTGTGTTTTGTTTCCTCTTTCTGGTAGTTCCTCCTATTGGTTCTAATTCTTACTTACCTCATCACTAATGTGAAATTATGTTTAATAGGAATGTATATGTATAGCCTATATCAGATTGCGCACTGTCTTAGGGAGGTAGGAGGGGAGGGAGGGGGAGAAAAATGTAAAACTCAAAAGCTTATGGAAGTGATTGCTGATAAATTAAAAGAAATTAATAAATAAAAAAGAAATATAAAAAAAGAATATCAGAGAATCAATGAAAAAAAATGTGAAGGAAGGTGGCTTGGCCATACCAGATCTCAAACCATATTATACAGTGATAATCATCAAATAATCTGGTACTGGCTAAGAAAAACAGTAGTAGATCAGTGGAACAGATTAGGTACATAAGACACAGTAGTAAATGACAAAATAATCCAGTGTTTGATAAACCCAAAGATCCAAGCTTTTGGGACAAGAAATCAGTATTTGACAAAACTGCTAGGAAAACATGAAAACAGTATGGCAGAAACTAAGCACAGACCAACATCTCACACCACATACCAAGACAAGGTCAAAATGGGTATATGATTTAGATATAAAGGGTGATGCCATGGGCAAATTAAGGGAGCATTAAAGAGTTTACCTGGCAGATCTATGGAGAAGGGAAGATTTTATGACCAAATAAGAGATAGAGAGTATTAAGACACATAAAATGGATTAATTTGATTATATTAAATTTAAAAGTCTTTGCACAAACAAATCCAATGCAACCAAGAATAGAAGGAAAGCAGAAAGCTGGGAAAAAAATGTCTACAGCAAGTGTCTCTGATAAAGGCCTCGTTTCTCAAATATATAAGAGAACTGAGTCAAATTTACAAGAACACAAGTCATTCCCCAATTGACAAATGGTCAAACGATATGAACAGGCTGTTCTTAGCTAAAGTAATCAAAGCTATCTGAAGTCATATGAAAAAATGCTCTAAATTATATTGGTTAGAGAAATGCAAATTAAAATAACCCTGAGATACCACCTCACATCTATCAGATTCGCTAACATGACAGAAAAGGAAAATGATAAATGCTGGCGGGAATGTGGGAAAATTGGGACACTAATGCACTGTTGGTAGAGTTGTGAACTGATCCAACCATTCTGGAATTCTGGAGAGCGATTTGGAACTATATCCAAAGAATGATTAAACTGTGCATACCCTTTGACCCAGCAACAGCACTGCTAGGTCTGTATCCCAAAGTGATTAAAAAAGGGGGGGGGGGGCGCTTATTTTTACAAAAATATTTACAGCAGCTCTTTTTATGGTGGCAAATAATTGGAAATTGAGGGGATGCCCATGAATTGAGGAATGGCTAAACAAGTTGTGGTATATGGTTGTAATGGAATGCTACTGTGCTATGAGAAATAACAAGCAGGCTGATTTCAGAAAAAAATGGAAAAACTTACATGAACTGATGCAAAGTGAAATGAGCATAACCAGGAGAACATTGTACACAGTAACAGCAACACTGTATGATGGTCAACTGGGAACGACTAAGCTCTTCTCAGAAATACAATGATACAAGAAAATTCCAAAGGACTCGAGATGAAAAACGCTATCCACCTCCAGAGAAAGAACTGAAGGAATCTGAATACAGATGGAAGCACACTGTTTTTCACTTTATTTTTTCTTTCGTGGGTTTTTTTTTTTGGGTCTGTGTCTTCTTTCACAGTATGACTAATATGGAAATATGTTTTGCATGACTGCACATGTATAACCTCTATCAAATTGCTAAACATGTCGGGGAGGGGGGGAGAGAAAGGAGAGAATTTGGAATTCAAAATTTTTAAAAAGAATGTTAAAAATTATTTTTACGTGTAATTAGGGGAAAAATAAGACATTATTTTAAAATTCTTTCCTGTCCTGCCCTTCAGTATCATGGGGCCTTGGGACAGCCAGATGGTGTGTGTGGTGGCAAGAGTACTGAACCCGGACTCAGAAAGAGCTGAGTCTTACAAGCTAGGTGACCCCAGGGAAGTCCTTCTCAGTCTCAGTTTTCCCATCTGAGAAAAATATGGGGATAATAACAGAACTGGCTTTCCAGAGATTTTGTGAGGATAAAAGGAGATAATATTTGTTAAGTGCTTTGCCAAATTTAAGGTACCCAATCAAGGTTAGCGGTTATTACTTTGAGGACACGTCCACATCTCAATTTAGGTCTAGCAACACTAGATACACCCCACCCCCACCTTCCCACTCTCCTGAATGTGGCAGCCACAAGCTGCCCAGATGCCTCGCCCCTGCTCCTTATGCGCCTCCCCATCCTCCTGCTCTGCCCTCCTCCACTGGTCTTGTAAAGCCCTTCACCACATGAGGGGTGCCAACATCCCCTTTCTGGCCTTATTCTCAGTCACCCCTTTGCCCCCCACCAGACCCCACTGAGCAGCTGATCCTCACGGGACACACTCCACCCATCTTCGTGGCTTTGCACAGACTATCTCCTTCCTGACCTCGCTCTTGCCTCTTAGAATCCCTGGCTTCCTCACCCACCAGCTACTTCTCTTGATACCACCCACCTCCAGCTAATACCTAGCCCTGAAATGGCCTTTATCTTTTCTGCACATACTGAGTGCACATTTACACCCCGTAGAACGGAAGCCCCCTGAGGGCAGGGAGAGCTTCCTCCCTATCTTTGCATCCCCAGTGCCTGGCACACAGCTGTTTTACGAGCTGCTTATGGACCCAATGACTTATTTCAGATTTTCCAAGGAAGCCTCCCCATTTTTTCAATAGCCACAGTGACACAGAGCCCCTCTCTCACAGACAGGTAGCAGAGCCCAGAAGCAGACAGGGCTGGCTCCACCTGAGCCTTCCAAGGGCTGTGGAGCTGGGGGGGGGGGGGGGGGGGGGGAAGGGGGGGGCGGGGGAGGGCTGCTCCTTCCTCCTGCAACCTGGACTCCCTGGGGGGGAGAAGTGAAAATTAAGTGTGAACTTCAATTACTAGTGAAAATGAGGTTTGAGTAAAGGTTATTATAAAGGAGAAAGCACTTTCAAGCACATAAGACACCAAAAAAGAGTGAGGCGGCAATTAGCAGAAAACACCCAGGATGGACCTAAGAGGCGCGTTTGTAGGGGCAGTGCACTAGATTTGGATTTGCCCCCTCCTCTCTGACTCTGCCCTCACCCTGGTGCAGGCCCTCCTCACCCCTACCTGGGGGCCTGCCGGCCTCAGTTCTCCCCCCACTCCAGTCCATCCTCCATTCAGCCACCCAAGAGATTTTCCTAAGCCCAGGTCCAACCATGTCACCTCTGCCCCACTACTCAACAGAGTTAACTAACACCTCCAGGATCAAATTCAAAATGCTCTGCTGGGTCTTCAGAGCCCTTCATCGCCCCCCTCCTCCCTTTCCAGGCTTCTTACTCCTCACTCCCCACCCACGTCTTCTTCCATCCAGTGACCTTGGCCTCTGGCTGTTCCATGAGCAAGGCTCTCCTCCCACGGCTCTGGGGACTCTCTCTGGCTGCCCCCCAGGCCTGGGACACTCTCCCTCCTCCCCTCTGACTACTGACCTCCCTGGCTTCCTTTAAGGCCCAGCTAAAAGCCCATCTTTTATTAGAAGCCTTCCCCGTTAACTACTGCCTGTTTATCCAGTCCATAGCTTTGTCAACATGTTTGCCTGTGGTCTCCCCCATTAGATGGCAAGCTCCTTGAGGGCAGGGACCATCTTTTGGACCTCCAGGGCTCTGCACAATGTAGGCAAACAGCAGGCACCATAAATATTTATTGACTGGCACAGAGTCAGGATAGGCCCAGATTCAAATGTTGGCTCAGACATTTCCCTCACTGGGAGGTCCAGGCCAACTCCATGCAATTCCCTGGCCTCAGTCTCTCAAATGAGGCAGCTGGACAAGAGCCTTCTCCCAGCCTCTAGCCTCTCCCCTGGCAGCGCCATCCTTCAAGATGACCCCTGTGGCCAAGTGATCTCCCCAAGGCACGGGTCTCACCAGGTCACTCTCTGGGGTTCCTTAGGGCCCACAGAACAAAACAGAAATGCATTGGGCTGACATTCAAGGCCCTGTAGCTCAAGGGGCCTTCACCCTTTCTGTGTGCCCTGGCCCCCTCTGGCAGGCTGGCGAGGCCCTGGGCCCCTTCTCAGAATCCTGTTTTTAAATCATTGAAAGAAATGGTAGATTTCAATTCAAAGTTAGTGAAAATTGTAGTTCCCAGACCTCAGTTTAAGAAGCAGCCCCGCTCTGGCCCGGCCCTAGTCCCCACCTCAGCCTTCTCAGCTCCAGCTCTCCTGCTGAGGGCCAAGAGGCTCCTCCAGCCCTGCCTTCATTGCCTCCTGCCCCCCCCCGAATGTCCCCCCTCCTCTGCCACATCTCCCAGCCTTGGACCCCTCCCACCCCTGGACGCTCTTCTTCTGACACGAACTGACCAACGCAATGTCACCTCAGGAGCCCAGGGGGGGAGGGGGGACTCCCCCACAGGAGGACCCTCCTGAGATGTCTGGCACGTTGACCAAAGCGCTTTGGGGAATCAGCTGGGGGTGTGGGGCAGGAAGAACGGCTCTTCCTACAGCTTTGCTCCATCCTACACCAACAAGGGTGCAGCGGGGGGGCGCCACAGAGCACAGACCGCTGGGCCTGGGGTCAGGAGGAACTGATTTCAAATCTCACCTCTGACACTTCCTAGCTATGTGACCCTGGGCAAGTCACTTCACTCTGTTTGCCTCAGTTCCTCTTCTGTAAAATGAGCCGGAGAAGGAAATAATAAACCACTCTAAAGCCGGCTGGGGGTGTCGGGCTCCCCAGCCCTCCCTCAGAGGCCCAGAGCCAGGATGCTGCCAGCCTGACCTGTCCTTGGCCCACGGTTCAGCCCCAACAGCGGCCTGGCAATGAGGAGCAGGGCAGCTGGCTGGCTGGAGTCTCACACAGCTGGGGACCTGAGGCAGGAGGCAGCTTGCTTCTAGGCTGGTGCCACTTATGTGTGTCCTCAGGGGGATGTTGGGGTGGCGGCAGGCGGAACATGGGGCCCTGTGGAAGGGTCAGAATAAACAGGCGGCAGCTCTTCCACCGTCCACATGCCAAAGGGCCTACGAGTCCTCCCTTCTAAAAGAGAGTCTGAGAGGGCCTGGCCCTCTTCGGAAGCTTCAGTGACTCAATTCAACCCAACGCTGGTGAAGCCCCGCTCTGAACAGGGCCAGGAGGAAGGGGTGGAAACCTGGGGTTCAGACCTCCTCGGAACACACTCGATCACTAGCTGGGTCACCACGGGCAGCGTCCCAAGACTTAGTGAGGGCCAGCCGTGCAGAGGGAGCAGGCGCAGACCCTGCTCTACTGGGACACAGGACAGGATGAGGCAGACCCACACAAAGGAAGGTGGAGGCAAAAGGTGCTGTAAAGGATTTCAGGAAGGAGAAATCAGTCACCTGGGGAGGCACAGAGGGGCTCAGAGCTGGGCCCTGAAGGAAGGGGTTTCAGCACCTAATGGGGAGAAAGCATGCCCAAGCCCTAGGGACAAGCAGAAGCAGAGCCAGGGCCAACAAGGCTGGGCTTGGGTGTCAGGAGCCCCAGGGTGATCTCAAACAAGCCACTTCTTCCCCCAGGGCCTTTCCAGCTTGGACTAGAAGACTGCCCCATGGCCCAATTCCCTCTTTTCACAATGGTTTCAACTCCTAAAGGTCCTGACCCACCCCCCCATCCCTTACAGCTCTACACCCAAAGATGCTCAGAGCAGCGGAAAGTAAGGCTCAGAGAGGAGAGGCTGGAATGCCAAGGTGACAGGCTTATCCTGGATTCTGTCGGCAATGGGGAGCCAGTGAGGGTTATAGAGAAGCAGAGAGAGGGGTCAGATCAAAGGGCACATTAAGAAAACAATTCAGGGAGCAATGGGGAGAACTGTCTAAAGACCATTCTGGCATCCAGGCAAGGAAAGACTTTTCCAGGATCAAAGGTGTCTCCCAATAAACAGAGGACCTCCGATGGCCTGCCGGAGGCCCGGCCATGCCGATGAAGCTTCACTGAGAATGAGGAGCCCAACATTCTCCTCCTGAGCGACCAGACACACAGAACTAAGTCAGAGCTGGAAGTCCCAGGGTCCAAGTGCCTCATTGTAGAGCAAGATCTTCAACTGTTTTCAAAAGATCCAGGGTGTGTATATTTTGTTTTGTGTTGTTTTGGTTTTTGGCAAGGCAACTGGGGTTAAGTGACTTGCCCAGAGTCACACAGCTAGTTAAGTGTTATGTGTCTGAGGCCAGATTTGAACTCAGGTCCTTCTGACTCCAGGGCTGGTGCTCTATCCAGTGCACCACCTAGCTGCCCCTAGGGTATGTGTATTTTATAGGCCAATACACACTCACACAACTCCAGGCCCCTAATAATCTGGGAGGGCAATGTTAGAATAATTATTACTATCATCCCCATTTTACAAATGGGGAAACTGAGGCTCAGAGAGGTAACATGACCCACCTATGGCCACCCTGCTCCTGGGAAGGGACAGAGCCAGGGCTGCATGGGAGCCCAAGTAGGGACGTCTGAGCAGAGCCACAGGGCAGCAGGGAAAGCTGCGCCCCCTTGAGTCTGCCCTGAATGGGGAGAAGGGTCACTGCAAGGCTCTCTTACACAGAAGAGGGATTAGATGTGGTCAGGTCGGCCCCAAAGGGCAGAATAAAGGTGAGCAATCTGAACAGGGAAGTTCAGATCCTGCCCCAGACACTTGACCCTGGACAGGTCCTTGGCCTCCCTGAGCCTCAGTCTCCTCATCTACAAAATGGGAATAACACCGGGGCCTCTACCTCCCAGGGTGGATGGGAGGCCCAAACAAGGGAACAGCCTGAACCTTCCCATAAACACTGGGCCCAGAGATCCGTCTCAGCCCTGGGGCCTCCTGAGGCTTGCAGAGGGAAATCAGGCCGGGTCCCTTCTAACTGCCAGATTCTGGTGTACAGAGGCCCTACCCAGGAGGCCACTGGAAGCCGTGGAATTGTTGGCTCCACTTCAGATAAGCAGAACAAACAACCCCACCAGCCCACAGGGCTGCCGAACTCGTCTGACAGCCTCCTCCTGGCCAAGTTCTCAGACTCCGCCTCCTAGGGCCCTGGGGCCCACAGGCCTACACTCCAGTCAGTTCTGTGTTTGCACATGAGGAAGGAAGGCCCTGACGCAGACACACCTCGCACAGCATCCCTGGGCCAGGAACGGGGGTGGGAGGGCAAGAGAGGCAGATGGTGGGGCCTCCTCCGCCTCTTCCCCACAGCCCAGCAGGTGCCCAGGTGTGTCACAGAGGGCCAGGTTGGTAAACATGGGACAGGCCATTACCTGACAACCTAAGACAACATTTGTATTTGGAGCAAGGCTTGAGAGCTCCTCCCACCTCCCCCCCAAAAATACCTAGCCAAGTCTCCCAGCCCCTGAGTGTCCACAGACCACCAGCTGCTGCCAACTCGAAAGGGGCTGCTCCCAAATGCACGGGGGCATCGAGGAGCCTTTCTGCAGAAAGGGGTCACAGGCACATCTAGGCAAAAGCAGGCCTGCAGCTTCCAGGCAGGGCACCCCCTGACCATGCGATCACAACGCAGGAAAACCTCCTATACCAGCATGAGCCCAATTCCCCCAGCTATCCAGAACACAGAACAAAGCAGGCTGGGGAAAAAAAACCCAGCCTGTTAGGAGCTCCACCATGTGGCCCAAGGCTCGTGCACTGGCCCTGTGAAAGCAGCCTGGCCCACCTACGGGCTCTTAGTTGAGAGACAATGCTAACCAGAGTGGCTGCGTGCTGGGCCAGCCAGGCACAGAGCTGAGGCAGCCCATTGGGAAGCGCCAGAGAAGCCCACAGGAGACCAGCACACTGACAGCAGAGAAAAGTGACAGCTGACTGAGCCAGAGAACAGAGAGAAGTCCAGAGCCCACCCCAGCACTCCTGCAGGTTTGGAAAACGGGCTTCTGTTCTGAGAACCCCCTTTGGAGAAAGGCTCTGCCAGGCCGTGCCTGTGGGCATCCAGAGGAAGAGAGCAGGCCACAAAGGCCCCAGGGGCTGCCCCAGGGCAGCCTTCTCTTCCCCCTCTCCGTGGGGCTGTTACAGGCAAGAGGCTTCTCCTGCCCATCCCCAAAGGCAAAGTCAGAAGCCAGGGAAGTGCTGACTTACTAAGAAGAGCTGAATCCCTCTGCAGACAGCTGGTCAGGGCAGGGGCGGCCTTCCAGCAGATGCTGGTGGCTCTAGGTCACAGCTGTGGGAAGGAAGCCAGGTTCTTTTCGGGGACACCAGGGCCTTCCCAAGTCAGCAGTCTGGAGCCACTGCCTAAGCCGGGAAACCTCAGAAAGCCCTGGCGGCTTTGCTGTTCACCTCCTGGACACAGCGGTGCCTCCGGTCACCCATCTAAGAGAGAAAATGACCTCTGTGCTTTCATTCAGTCACATGGCAGGGAGGAAAGGGCGGGATGGATCCACACTGACATGGGCCCCTGAGCTGTGCAGAGTGCCCCCATGATCACCATGTCCCAGCACGCAGGGAGGGAGCTCTCTTGTAGACAGCATCCCTGGGCCAGAGCCGCCACCACTCAGACACAGAAAAAGGAAACTAAGTTTGGCAGCCCATAAACACTTATTAGGCACCTACTGTGTGCCGGGCACTGTGCCAAGAACTGGAGATACAAAAAAAAAAAGGCTAAAAGCAGGCTCTGCCCTCCAGCAGCTCCAAGGCTCATTCATGGGGGAGACAAGAGGTAAACAGGTTCAGACAAGCTACAGACCCATAAGGCAGAGATGAGTTGAGGCAAGAGACAGAGGGTTACCCTGCTGATATCAAAAGGCGAAAGCTGGGGAGTCTCCTTCGCCCAAGGTTTAAGGAAGCGACGACAAACTCACAGCCATGATCACAGAGCCGCGGAATGGGAAGGGACATGACAGGCCCTTGAGTCCAATTCGTCAAGGTGGGGAAACTGAGGCATGGAGAGTCTGGGGTCACCCGAGTCCACGGGAAAGCCCGGGCAGGAAGGAAGCTGAAGGCCCCTCCCCTCCCATCACGCCACCAGGCACTTCCGTCCTTTCCTGCTTCATGCTCTGAACAGCCAGGAAGCCCACGCGGACGCGAGATGAGTGGGGTGGCGTAGGGGAAGGAGGCAATCAGCACAGCTCTCAAGAGACTGCCACACTGCGTGGCGAAGGGGCTCGTCAAATGATTCATTCCATTGGCATCTGCTCTTCATAAGGCACTGTGGCTTCGCCTCATTCTCTCATGCCTGCCCCCAGACCTCCACAGAGACCACAAATCCCACTCGGGCGTGCCCGGGACTTCGAGCCGTGGCCACATCCGTGGATCCCAAGCTGCCAGCTGGGCACCGGCAGCAGCCATCGCCAGAATGCAGAGGGGGACAGGCAGACTGGCAGAAACCCCCCCCCCCAAGGATGCCCACGGGCAGAGCAGTGCGCTCCGGCTGAGGGAGAGAACAGACGCCAGCAGAGGCTCAGGGAACTCAGTTCTCTAGGACCTGCAGGGACAAACCAGTTTATCCAAGCCAGGCTCCCTGGCACTGGCTGAGTCTGGGGAACAACCTCAGCTGGCAGTCTGGCCCAGCGGCAACAGCCATGGAATCAAGTTCAGGAAGCCAGGTCTGGCGGTGTTACTTTACCCACGCAACCTCTCTGGGCCTCAGTTTCTGTATCTGCAAAATGGGAGAGGGGGAACTCAAGTGATCTGTTTCCTTATCACCCCTAGGCTCACACTTGACCTTCACTGTCGAATATCCCAGACAAAGCGATAACTGGTCACCTTCCCTGCTCCCACAAATCCATCTCTCTTCCCAACCTCTGCCTTTCTGCCAAAGCGCCACATCCCTCCGGGCTTTGGGGGCGCAGGCCTCCGCTCCTCCCTCCACTCACCCTCTGCACCTCCACCACGTTGCCCATGCCAGCCCCTTCTCTGTAACGGACTAGCCCTCAACTCTTCACACTGAGATCACTGCCTAAAAGACGGATCACTATGAAAACCGGGAGGGGCAGGGGCACCCAAGGGTGTCCACCCCCAGCCACACAAAAGGCCGAGTGCTGTAGGGCAGCTAGGCGGCGCAGTGGATAGAGCACTGGCCCTGAAGTCAGGAGGATCTGAGTTCAAATCCGGCCTCAGACCAAACACTTGACACTTACTAGCTGTGTGACCCTGGGCAAGTCACTTAACCCCAACTACCTAAAAAAACAAAAAACAAAAAACAAAAACAAAAACAAAACAAGGCCGCAGGCCTGCCTGGGGAGAGCCCCCGTGTCAGCTGAGGCAGGCTGCTGCCTCCCTCAGAGGCTCAGCCCATCCCACCATCCCTGGCTGCACAGCGTCCCCACGGTAGGAAGCTGGATGCTCAGTCATTTGTGTTAGAAACTCTTCCTCCTCCTGGAGCTCAGCAATGGTAACCAGCGTCGTGCCCACCATGAACAGGCCTCCAGCTCCCTCTGGGCACTGGGCAGGGGGGCAGCTTTCTGACTCTCTAACCCAAGCCGGAAGGCTGCCCCGGACACAGGGCCAAGGACAGAAAGCTTGGTAGCCAGACTAGGTGGGAAGCAGGGGGGAGCCTAGGACCAGAAGGGTCCAAACCCCTCACCTGAGGCCCAGGGAAGGGACGTGACCAAGTAAGCAGACACCAGGTTCATGAAGGCTCCTGGGCAGGGGTCTACCGGCAGTCAGCCTCAAGCAGAGGGGCAGAAAGGCTGGAGGAGAGAAGCCAGGCAAGAATCCCAGGAGAACGCCCAAGTGCTTCCTCTCCTGCCTAGGGGGGAACAGCACAGGTAAGATCAGCTAGGACAATGAGGCTCAATCCAAGTGGACAAAAACCCACCAGGCATTTCCTGGAGCCAGAACACAGAGATAAACCACCAGCCCTTAAGGGGCTCCCGCTCTGCTGGGGGGAAGGGCAGGCAGAGACGGCAGGCCCACACCTGGAGGGCCTCGGCGGCCTGGAGAGGAGGCTCATCAAGGACAACAGGGCAATGGGGGGGGCAGGGTGTGGTCTGGCTGGAGCACGCAGTAGGTGGAGGAGAGAAAGCGGAGGTGATAAGGGCACAAAATGAGGCGGCTGGCCTGCCACAGGTTAGGGGAAGGAAGGCACACGCCTGGCCTCTGTCGCTTCCTAGTGGGTCCCCTGGGTCCCCTACATCTGGGGTGCCTCCACTGAATGCGGGGGCAGCCTGGCTGAGTTCCTGGGGAGGGCGTGGGGGCCATTCTGCCGGTGCCCGGTGCCCACGCAGGCAACAGCTTCTGTGTCGTACATCCCACTCGGCATCCTCCATGCCCCCAGAGCTTCTAGGAAACCAGGAGGAGGCAGGGGCCAGATTCATACCCAGACCCCAAAGGGCCCAGGGAGACTGGAATGCTAATGCATGTGGCCCCGGGAGGGGGGAGCCCACCTTTCCTGCCCTGGGGGCTGGCTCTGCTGCTGCCTCCCCATGGGGTCCGTCCTGGAGCAAGCCCCTTGCTCTTGGCCTGGCTCAGTTTCCCCACCTGCCCCATCTCCCGCTGGCAGCCAAATGCGGGATGAATGGGAAGCCTGTGAACATCCTGGCCCTTCCCCTGGGGAGGAGGGGAGCACTCCAGCATTATTCTAAGTAACAAAAAGTACAGAGCAGGCAGGCTGGTCCCCACATTCTCCCAACCACAGACTCCTGGCCAAACGAGCTCTGCCCCTCCTCCAGCCGGGGGCGGAGCACAGACGGCCCAGATGGACCACGGGAGGAGGTGGTCTGGACCCATTAGTCAGTCAACATCTGAGCTTCCAACTCCAGTCTATAAAGCCACTGGCACACTTGGCCCTGGAGAGGGCGGGCAGGCCTGCTAGGACCCAGGCAAGGGCCAAATCCCACACCCCCTCTGCAGCCCAGGCTGGCCTGTCCAGGCCCTGCACCCCCTCTGCAGCCCAGGGGGCCACTTGCTGGCTGGGAAAACTGTTCTCTCTGAGCAGCAGCAGCAGCATTTGAAGCCCAATTAGATGTTGGGACACATAATAAAACATGTGACAGACTGTACCCATGTCATCTGCAGCAGAGAGCCCCAATGCTGAACTGGTGGGGAGAGACCCCAACACACTGAAATCCCACCAGTGGGCGTCCCTACATTCCGGCTCGGCACAGGGAGGTGGGCTCCAATGCTGAGCTCCCCAGATGGCGTGCAACACAGCCTGAACCAGCGGGTGCCGGTGCCAGCAGGGGCCCCGGGCACAGGATGCCCGACGACCTCTGACAAAAGCAGCCTGGCCCCACACGACAAGGGATGGCGTTCCAGGGGCCGGGTGTGTGTTATCTGGACTAGGCCAGAATGTCTACACAAGGTTAATGACAACTTTTAAATCCCTAGTTTTAAAAAGACCATGCTGAACTACACCAGGCACCTGGGAAGAAAAGGTCAACCTTGCTCTCAAGAGACCTGCACTCCGGCCTCTGGGAAGGCTGAAATAACTGCCAATGCTCAGGGGGCCCAAGGCCGGATGGGTGACCCCAAGGGCTGCACCTGGCTGTTCAGAGGAGGGCAGAGAGGCCTTCCTGGTCCTCAGGCTGAGCAGAAAAGGGCTCATGGAGGAGAAGTGGGCCCTGAGCCCCCCAGAGGGGCAGGAGGGGCAAGTGCTTCATGACCTGGAAACTGAGGCTCCAGAGGGGAGGGGGGCATTGTCCCGGCTGGGCTGGGACTCCTCAGTAAGAGCCCAGACGCCACAGGGCCAGGCCTGAGGAGGCAGAAGGTGGTACTGTCATCACCACCATGTTACTGCTGAGGAAACTGAGGTCAAGAACATTTATTTAAGCGCCTACTATGTGCCAGGTACTAGCTAAGCACTGGGGATACGAAGAAAGAGAAAAGACAGTCGCTGCCCTCAGGGAGCTCCCACTCTACTATCTGCAAACAGAGATGTATACACAGACCACAGCCGATAAAAAGGAAGTAATTAACAGTGGGACCTTACAAGGATTAAGATGGATCAGGAAAGGCTTCAGTAAGGGGTGGGATTTTAGGGGAGGGCAGTAAAGATGAGGAGGGAGAGAATTCCAGGCCTGGAGGTAGCAAAGAGACTGGGGGGGGGGGGGGGGGGAGACAAGGTTTAACAGGCTCTTTAGACCAAGCACAGCAATCTGGCGCCACTGGAGGTTACTGAGGAGGGGCTGACATGTCACACCTGCACTTTAGGACGAACCCTTTGGTGGACGAATGGAGCCCGCAGAGGCCCCAGCAGCGAACCGGGGTGAGGTGATGAGAACCTGCACCAGGGTGGGGGCCAGATCAGCGGGGGAGAAGGGGGCACATTCAAGAGATGCTGCAGAGGTGCCGTCTATGGCCGCCTTGGCACCATATTGGATATGGGGGGTGAAAGACAGTGAGGACTCCAGGATGCCCCCTGGGTCGGGGGAGCCTGAGGGCCTGGGTGGGGGGGGAGAAGGAGAGACCACAACATCTGTTTTGGACAGACTGAGTCCAAGATATCTACTGGACACCTAGTTCAAAATGTCCCAAAAGCAACTGGAGAAGCCAGGCTGGAGGTGAGCAGAAAGGTCCCAGGCGTGACCCCACAAAACACAGTCACTGACTTAGGGCAGGAAGGGACCTTGGAGGCCAGGAGGCCAACCTCCCCATCTTACAGACAAGGAAACAGGTCCAGGAAAGTGAAGTGCCCCAGCCAAAGAGATGCAGGGCCTAAGTGGCAGAGCCCGGACTTTACCCCAGGGCCTGGCTCTTGGAGCCCGGAGCTCTGCCAGGCTCTACGGCTGGGGTTCTGTACAACCAGATCATGAAGACGGCACTGAGGACAATCACAAGTCTCAAGGGTCAAATGAGAAGGAAACAGTTTCCAAAATGTTAAAACAACAAAACCAAAAAGCCAGCTCACAGACCTTGGCTGAGATGCACTGGCTCACAGCAGACAAGTCCTTGGACGTGCCCGATCAGGTACAGGGGACATCATTATCACTGTGAAGGGCGCTTACAGCTTCTTGTGCTCACTGAAAGCGCTGGGCCTGCCATCAAGGCCTATCCTGGCACCCGGGATGCCAGCTGGATGCCAGCACTGGCAGCTCCTACATCATAGCCAGGGCCCCCAAAGGACCACGTGTTTGCCAGGAGCAGCCGGGCTAAAGCAGGCCTCCCCGAGGCTCCATCTGGGGCCCCACAGAGGGGCCAGGATGTGTTAGAGGAGGCAGGGCCCCCACACGCAATCACCCAGCATGTCCTGAAAGATGCTGAACAAGGGGAAAAAGTTTTGGCTCCATGGCAGTCCCAACCCCCCCGTCACCCTGCACCACACAAAACCCATGCTCCTCTCCTAGCCTTCTCCCCTCTTCCCCCTGAACTCAGCTCCAAACTCCATCATGCATTGGTACAGTCATCTCGCCCTGACCCCCAGGCCCTTCTGTCTTTCCTCCCTATTGCTCCTACCCCCTCCACCCTCCAGGTCCCAAGCAAAGACAAAGGAGAAAGAGAGTGACCTCACCCCATATCATGCTTGGGAACCAGATGCCAAGACAGAGCAGTGGCCATTTGGCTGTCTGAGCCCTGGGCAGCCCAGACCCAGGCCGGGAACGACTTTCAGAACATATTTTTCAAGAACATTCAATAATAACTAACTTCCCTCTCCTGCCCCAATGACAGGATCAGCACGCATAGCACTCAGAATTCCAGTGCTTACAAACAAAGCCAATGCAACCAAGATTAGGAGGGAAGTAGAAAACTGGGAAACAATCTTCACAGCCAGTGTCTCTGATAAAGGCCTCATTTCTAAAATATATAGAGAACTAAGTTAAATTTATAAGAGCACAAGCCATTCCCCAGTTGACAAACGGTCAAAGGATATGAACAGACAGTTCTCAGATGAAGAAATTAAAGCTATCTATAGTCATATGAAAAAATGCTCTAAATCTCTATTGATTACAGAAATGCAAATCAAAATAACCTGAGGTACCACATCACATCTATCAGATTGACTAACATGACAAAAAAAGGAAAATGATAAACGGTGGAGAAGATGTGGGAAAATTGGAACACTAATGCATTGTTGGTGGAGTTGTGAAATGGTCCAACCATTTTGGAGGGCAATTTGGAACTATGCCCAAAGGGCTATAAAACTGCATACCCTTTGACCCTGCAACAGCACTTCTAGGGCTATATCCCAAAGAGATCATACAAATTGGAAAAGGACCCACATGTACAAAAATATTTAGAGCAGTTCTTTTTGTGGTGGCAAAGAATTGGAAATTGAGAGGATGCCCATCAATTGGGTAATGGCTGAGCAAGTTGTGGTATATGAATGTAATGGAATATTATTGTGCAGGCTGACTTCAGAAAAACCTGAAAAGACTTAGATGAACTGATGCAGAGTGAAATGAGCAGAACCAGGAGAACACTGTATACAGTAACAGCCACACTGTGTGATGACTGACTTTGATAGACTTAGCCCTTCTCAGCAATGCAAAGATCTAAGACATCTCCAAAGGTCTCACAATGGAAAATGCTACCCATATCCAGAGAAAGAACTATGGAGTCAGAATGCAGACCGAAGCAGACTATTTGCTCTCCTTTTCTTATGTTGTGTTCTGTTTTTTCTTTCTTGTGGTTTTCCCCTTTTGCTCTGATTCTTCTTTCACAACATAACTAATGTGGAAATGCGCTTAATATGATTGTACATGCACAGCCTATATCAGATTGCATGCTGTCTCGCGGAGGGGAGGGAAGGAGAGAGAAAAAAAACTGGAACTCGAAATCTTATAAAAATAAATGTTGAAAACTATCTTTACATGTAACTGGAAAAAATAAAATGTGATTGTGTGGGGGGAAAGAAGGATTCCAGTGCTTAATGAACCTGTGACCTCTCCGTGCCTATGAAAGGGTCTCTCCCTAAATGCCCAAAGTGGGGACGGCAATCAGTCAATCAACAAGCACTGACTAGTCACTCACTTTGTGCCAAGCACAAGGGCAGTTAGGTGGCATAGTGGATAGAGAGCTGGGCCTGGAGTCAGGAAGACCTGAGTTCAAATCCAGCCTCAGATACTTCCTAGCTGGATGACCCTGGGCAAGTCACTTCACCCTGTTTGCCTCAGTTTCCTCATCTGTCAAATGAGCTGGAGAAGGAAATGACAAACCACCCCAGTATCTCTGCCCAGAAAACCCCAAACTGGGTCACAGAGAGTTGGACACAACTGAAATCACTCAACAACAACAATGAAGAATTGGGCCAACTACCGTGCTAAGCAGCTGGCGATACAAAGAAAGGCCAAACGATGGTCAAGTGGCCTCTCAAGGGTCCCCTGTGAACGTCTCTCTGAGCCGGGGGACACCACCAGCCACGAAGAAAAGAAGTTCCATTGCACCTGCAGAGTCAGTGGGATGGCTGGGGAGTGGGAGGTTCTGTCATGGTGGACCAGACACGAGACCTCGAATCAGCCTTACTGACCGAACGAGCCACCGAATCCGAGCGCTTGTTCCATCCCCCACAGACGGAAGATAACGACACTTTCCCAAGAATCCAGGCAAGGATGTCCAGCGTCCGCCAATGGCCCTCCCTCGGGGCAGGGCCCTCCACTGCCTCTGAAGGCCGCTCACAGGAAGGGGGGGGCGGCTTGGCGCTGCCGCCATCCCCAACCAATCAGAGGGAGATGAGACAAGAGAAGACAGCTATGTGTCCTTGCCACTGCCGCCACCCTGGTGCGTGTCTTCACCACCCCATGCCTGCCTCAAGTCTCTCCCCACTCCAACCCATGGTTCCACCGGCACAGGCATGATGATGCCACCCCCCTACTCGATAAACCCCAGCGGCTCCCTATCGCCTCAGGGGCAAATACAAAGCTTTCTGCTTGGCATTCAATTTCCTTCACAGCCTGGCCCCCTCCCACCCTTCCAGTTTTCTTACACCTTACATCCTCCCTACCCAATACAACATACACTATGATCCACTGACACTGGCCTCTATCTCCCACCTCCAGGTGTTTCCCCAGGCTGTGCCCCATGCCTGGCGTGCTCTCCCTTGTCATATCCACCTCCTGGCTTCCCTGGCTTCCTTCAGGTCCCAGTTAAGATCCCTTCCCAAGCCCCCGTAATTCTTTTTTTTTTTTTTCTGTGAGGCATTTGGGGTTAAGTGACTTGCCCAGGGTCACACAGCTAGTAAGTGTCAAATGTTTGGTCTGAGGCTGGATTTGAACTCAGGTCCTCCTGACTTCAGGGCCGGTGCTCTATCCACTGCGCCACCTAGCTGCCCCTCGAGCCCCCATAATTCTAGTGCCTTCCCTCTGTTCCTCTTATTCCCATAGGCAGCTCAAACATGGTGGTTTGTACACTGTCTCCCTCATTAGACTGGGAGCTCCTTGAAGGCAGGCACTGCCTTTTGCCTCTCTTTGTATCTCCAGCACTTAGCACAGTGCCTGGCACATAGTAGGTACTTAGTAGGTGTTTACTGATTGCGAGAGAAGCTTCCCAGGGCTCAATCAGTGAAGGTTGCCTGGCAGACCAAGGTCCATGGCACACGCAGTCCCATCAGCTCTTTATAGCCCTCTGGGCTCAGGCACCCGTGCTAAATGCCTCCTCCCTAAAGGTGGCTCAAGGTCTAAGTCAAAAGGGAAGCTTCCCTGCCAGCTTCACAGGAAGCTGTCCTACCCAAAGCCAGGTGGCTTGTTCCCATCAAACCGCTCCTGATTCTGCCCTTCAGGGATGCAAGCACGTGCCCCCTGAAGTCACGGGGGGTGCCCAACAGTGAAGAGGTGCTTGGCAGGAAGAGCCCAACCAAGCTGCAGACCTGGGCTGGGGGAGGAACACTGCATCTTGATTTACCTGTCTCCCCCCATGCCCGAACCATTTACCACTAAACTAAAACCAGCCAGAGAATTTTAAAGAGAAGTGTTTCTAACCGTGCCAACCTCTGTCTCAGGACGGGAAGGACGTCAGGACGGGGCCTAGCTCAGCACCCATGCTGGCCCAGGGGCTTACCCCATACCTGCTGCAATAAGCAAAGCTCTCTATTCCTCCAGAGAAAGCTTCCTAGGGAGCCGAGAAGAGTTTCCAGGGCTCCGGGCTCTCCCCGGGCAGGAGAGGCAAGAGGGCAGCAGATGCCGTGGGCAGGGCCAGGACAGTCTGCCAACAATCTCAAGGATTTTCTTCCTGGTTACTCAGGCCAATAAAGACGCCCCACGCCCAGCCCCAGCACACCAGGCTACGTCAAGGTCATAGGGCAGCACCTGAGGGGTGGGGCAGGTGGACCATGGACAACCAAACACTCTGGATCCACAATGGGAATTCTCCCATGACTCCCAGGAGTCAGCAAGAGGACAAACAGCCTTTGGTTTTCGTACACACGCCTTAGAAGGGCCCTAACACACTGGGCCAGTCCCTTCACCCCTGTGGGACTTGCTTTCTTTACATATAAAATGGAAATCAACAGAACCCAATCGCACAGGGTGATGGGGAGCCTTTGGCAGGCCTCACAGCACTCTGCAGAGGAGGGACTGCTCCAACATGGGAGCTCTGCAAGGGGCCAGAGGCCAAGCCCCCAGTGTCCAATGACAAGAGAAACACTACGATGTGGCAGAGAAGCCGCCATGGGGCCTTTCCCACCAAAAATGCCAGGTTTCCTAAGGCAGAACCCTCAAGCCAGCGTCAAAGGCTTTAAGAAACATCCTGCTTTGGCTGAAATAGGAAAAAGCTGATTTTTACAAGTGGCCAGACCTGCTCTGGAATCAGGATGTCTGTTCTCGGGCAGCCTGGTGCCCAGGACTGGGCATTCAGAGGCTGGAACCGGAGTGGCAGCGCCTTCCCCTTCTCCAGGCGGGTCAGTCCTCCCTGCCTAAAATGAGGGGGTTGGCTCAGATGATCCCAAAAGGCCTTTGCAAGGTTGACAGACCCGAATCTGACAATGTGGCAAAGCTCCGTCCCCTATGCCCTCAGGGTGGCTGTCCTCTGGCACAGGAACCCGCAGCCTGGGAGCCCCATGAGCCAAGAGAAACAGTGCCCTGGGCTAATTCACTGTGAGCTGCTCACAAGGAAAAGGGGAAGAAGAAAAACAAACCACACACACACACACACACACAAAAGCTCACATGCATTTTAAGGGGCTCCAAGATCCCTGGTTCAAGTTTCTTCATTAGAGAGAAATCAAGCGGCATTAGCCCCATCATTAGGACCCCAGGCTGAGCCGGAAGGAGCCTTGGACAGACAGGTGAAGGACCCCCAAGAAGGAAGGTGAAGCCAGGGAGCCACCCCCCGCCCCGGGCACCAGGAGTCAGCAAGCCCCTCCCAAGGGCCCCTTCTCCAGCCGCCAGCCAGGCCCATTCAGCTCCTGGCACCTTTTGAAAAGAACCCATTCTGAGCTCTCAAAGCAGGAAACGAAGCTGTTTTCCAACTTTCAGCAGCACAGCAGGGGCCGCCTGTGAAAGGTTCTCCTGGGCTGGGCCCCTGCTCAGCTCCCAGAGGCAGGGCTGGGGAGGACGCCCCGAGGGCCAACACCCCGCGAGAATGGCCACAAACCATGGACTGCTGAATAAAAATCCAAGAACTCGGCACACTGGCCGACTTCTTCCTCTTCTTTTTTTCTTGGCTTTAAAAAATACCATTTGTTCTGAGAGGAGGAGGAATGTTAGGGAAATTATGGTCATATTAAAAAAATGAAAACATTTTTAAACAAATAACTGAAGGCACCAGGGTGGGGCAGAGATCAAAGCCTCTGGATGGCAGCGTCAGGATGCAGGCCACCCGGGCAGAGCCGGCAGCGCCCCCCAGGCCCCAGAGGCACCTGTCTGGCCAGCGCTCTGCCCTGAGACACACGTGCCCACTTCTAACAGACCATTCAGAAATGACCCTCCCCACCACCATCACCTAAACAAACCCCTCCTGGTGGTTTAATTAGTAACAGTTAAGTCTAAGTAATCCCTAAGACCAAGCAGCCAGGAATCCATTAATTTTCTCCTAATTAAAAATGACACAAGACAGATGGTCCAGTACTCCAGCTACTCCACTCAGCAAGGCCCAGCATAACACTCAGCAGACACAGCTGTCCCCTGGACGGGACGGCCGCCCCGGTGCCCAGGCCGCGGGTGGCTGGGAGGCAGCCTGGGCACCGTGCTCCTTGTCCAGGCCTGTGGGTGTGTCTCCTCAAACACCTGACCACGTCCGGCCAGCATTCTGACAACAGCAGCCCCAGATCCGATGAGGTGGAGCAAAAGCAGCTGTCTTACGGAAATCGGAGGGCCACAGTGACCTCACCTTGCCAGAGCCCGGGGAAGTCGTGCCTGGGCTCTCTGTGGTCCTGGAGGCGGGAAGAGGCAGAGGCTCTGCCCTGGGCCAGCCTGCGGGCAGGCAGGCCATTTAAATCACTGGAATCTGTTCATTGCCAGAACCAGAACCGTGGCCAGTTAAACCGCTGACGGAGGAGGAGCCCGGGCTTTAAGGACGTCCTGAGTGTGGTGGGGGCACTGGCTGCCGCTGGAGGGAGGGGTCTCTACCATGGAAGGGCTTTCTCCCACACAGGGCGCCGCCCTCCGCACTATACCTACGAGGAGTGGATGAGGCACAATGACCCATGGGCAGAGCTGGGTGCTCTCTCCCTCCACTCACAGGAAATCCGGCAGACGGACTCGCAGGGCCCCAGCTGGGCTGCTGACCGGGGCCCAGGCTGCCATGGCTGCCTCCAGCACAAAGCCTGGAGTTTTGCTCCGCCCCAGAGAGGAGGGAGAAGGCAGGTTTCAGGTGCCCTGGCATCCGGGCTGGGGCCCCACCCACCCCTCCCTGCTCTAGCGAGGCCTCTGTGCCAGCTGCCTGGCAACACAGTCTGCAGGGGCCCTGCACGCCTGACAGAGGGGGAAACAAAGGTACAGAAAGTTCCAGGGGCCCCGCTGGCCCAAGGCCAGCCCCTGTACCAGCACCAGAGCCAGGGCTCCTTCCAGGACGGGGCATCTTCCTCTGGGTTTCATCCCAGGATCTCACCCTGTCCTCCACTCTGTTTCTAGGGGACCCTCCCCAGAGCTCATCCCATTCCCCACCCCAAAGCAGACCACCAGACTGGGAGCTCTTCCAGAGCAGGGCCCTTCCTTCTCCACTTGGCATCTGGCAGGTGCCCAGTGGTGTCCTCACACCCCTGGGAGGAGGGGGAAGGACAGGTGCACCACCAGTGGAGGGGGGAGGTTCAGAAAAGAGTCACTGACCCCTCAGGGTCTGGTCAGTCATCTGGGGAACTCAAAGCCTTGCTGATGCCCTTCTCCCATGACAGCGCACAGTCAGTTCAAGAAAAATGTGATAGAATTACAGAATATCTCAGGAGTCAGAAGGAACCTTGGAGACCAAATCACTAGTCTGACCCATGCCTCCCCAAGAATGCCCATTATAACACCCAGTGGTCCTCCAGCATCTGCTTGAACACCTCCATTCACAGGAAGCTCACCACCTCCTCCCAGATCGCAGATCGGCCCTCAAGGCTGTCCTCCCCACCGAGTGCCAGCCTGTCAACACTGAGGGCCCGCTGGGTTTTCACTTCCATCCTGAGGCCCTCCCACGGCACAATGCGAGGCCCACTCCTGCTTGGGAGGCTCCCCAGCTTTCCTTTGTCCTCCCCAGACTATGGTGCCCAATCCTCCACAAGGTGACCAGTGCAAGCAAGGACAAAGGCCCAAGATGCCCACGGAATCCTTCTCACCCATAACTGCAGCGAGGGTCTCTCTACCAAGTCCAAACAAAAATCCCTCGATGTGTGACCCACAATCCTTCCCAAGGGTCACAAGGCCTGGAGCCAAGGCCGGGCCTCGGAGGCTACTCAATGCTCTCATTTTCCAGATGGAGACACCAAAGCCCAGACAGGGCCAGTCACACAGACGAGGAAATGGCAGAGCCGGGCACTGCCCCCAGGGGTCTGACTCCCAATCTGGACTTGGCACTGCATGCCAAACTCGACCGAGGGCATGCTGGGGGGAGGAGTGCAATGGGTACTAAGACCTGGTGCCAAGAGCCCAGGAATGGGGTTCACAATACCCGGGAGTCTCTGGCTGCTCGACCAAGCTCTCCAGAAGCTGCAATGGGGGTGTTTTGGGGGGCTGGGCCTCTGAAGGTCTGTAACTGCCTTGGCTGTGGAGGTGGGAAGGAAGTGGTCACACAGGGCAGGGCCCTGACTCAGGGCCAGTCAGCCACATGGGGTATGGATGACCCAAGAAAGGGCTGCTCCTTGTAAAAAGGCCTGTCTCCAAAGGGTCCTGGCTAAAGAAAACAGCTTCTAAACAGACACATTGCCAGAAAAAAGGAATAAGACTGGAACAAGGGTGCCCGGGGGGAGGGGGGGTCTCTGCATCCTTGTGGCGCTGGTCCACATGACCACGTGGGCCCCTGATCCTTGGCTCACATGTGTCAGACAGCCCCGTCCTGGCGCTGCTCCCCTCTCAGGCCAGGAGCTCAAACCCAAGTCAGTGGCCACTCTGCCCAAGGAGGTGGGGGGCAGAAACCATTTCCATCCCCCCATCTCTCTCTTACACTCAAACACACACACACACACACACACACACACGCACTATGTTAACATCCACGCTGTCCTGGGTGATTTAAATTCCAAACGGAGAGGGGTTCCCCACCTTTCACTGACCAAACCTGCGCCCTAGCGTGAGGCCAAGTGGCCCACGCAGGGGTCAAACGCTCTCCCTGGCTGACCACTTCCTTGTTCTGTGAGCCCTGCCTGCATCACGCCTACCTCCAAAGCTCCACGGCCATCCCACCACCTCAAAGGCCTTCCCTGCTCTCCTCTGCTGGTCTTCTGGAGCCAGGCCGAAGCCTTTCTAATTGTGAAAGCCTTTCCATGCTGGCAGCAACCCCTCCTTCTCCCATGCCCCACGCAGGGAACCACAGGGCCACGGAAGCCAGTGTGCCAGGAGACATGCAACAATTCCTTCCCAGAGCTGGGAGGGACCTGAAGAGGTCTAGGCCAGCCTAGAAAGCAGGAATCCCCCTCTTTGTGGGGCAATTCCAGGCAGCTAGGTGATGTAGGGAGCAGAGCACTGTGCCTGGGAGTTCAGATCCAGCCTCACTCACTTCCAAGCCGTTTGACCCTGGGTAAGTCACTTAGCCTCTTCTGCCTCAGTTTCTTCAACTGTAAAATGGGATGAATAGAAGCACCTGTCTCCCCGAATTGTCATGAGGATGAAATGAGGTAATGTTTGTAAAGCGCTCCGTGAGCCCTACGGTATCCAGCAACATGACCTGCCCAAGGTCCCCCAGGGAGTGAGGACATGAGGACAGAGACTCTCTGACCCTCCTCCCACACCCTGCACTCTGAAGACACGGAGGGACTTCAACAAAGGGGCAGAGAGCTCATGCCAGACTGCAGGACAGTGTGGCCAAAGGCCAGGACAAGATGGAATGATGGAAAATGGCACAGTTTGGCTAGAGACAGCGCGTGGAGGACACGCCCTGTCGGAGAGCCGGGGGAGCCCATGAGCACCGGCGGCCTGCCTCCTGGGGGTGCTGGCAATTGTACCCCAGCTTCGGCCAAGCCAGCCCCCATAGCACAGGACGTGCACGGCGGCAAACATCCGACGAGAGACTCGGGGGGGTTATGGAAGTCTGTTCACTCCGGGGGAAACTCGGGAATTTCATAATCACTTCTAACAGGAGGGTGAGGAAGGCCACAGAGCTCCTGGAGCAGCAAGCAGCCCAGAGGGGGGACTCACCCAAGGTCTCAGAGCAAGGTGGTGGAGTGGGGCCTAAAAGTCAAGTGTCGAGGGAGTATGGGGTGGAACCAAGATGGCAGAGGGAAAGCAGTGACTTGTTTGAACTCTCCCCCCAAACCCCTCCAAATACCTATAAAAAATGGCTCTACACAAATTCTAAAGCAGCAGAACCCACAACAAGACAGAGTGAAACAAATTTCCAGCCAAAGACAACCTGGATGGTTGATCAGAAAGGTATATCACGCTAGGCTGGGAGAGGAGCGTAGTTTGGTGTGGGCGCGCAGGCTGCAACGAACCTAAAGCAGCCTCAGAGGGCTGAACCTCGAGCAGCTGTGGCAGTTTCCAGACTTCCCAACCCACGAACGCCAAAGACAACTTGGAAGGTCACTGGGAAAAGTCTGTGACTGCAGTGAGAGAAGGACCTAGGTCTCAGCCACCCCCGGGGCTGCGCCTGCCTCCTGAGCTTCTGGCCCACAGACTGAGGGGGAATCGAGTGGCTGATCAGAGAGGGATTGCAGGGATCCCTTTGCCACTGCTGAGGCAGGAATCTCTTGCTTTACCGGTGCTTGGATCTGGGTCACAGTTCTGAGAGGCAGTGCTGGGGCGAGGAGGAATGCTGGTGTGGTGAAGCTTGTTGTGGCTGTGGAGAGAAAACACCTCGCCCCTTATCATAGCACCTTGGAAGAACTGAAAATTTTCAGGTCCCTAGAAGTTATCTCTGAAAACAGCTGTACAAACCCCCGAAGCTTGGGACAGTACATACTCCACACTGGAAACGGACTCCTCCTACCTTAACAAAGAGTTTAAAACTCAAGTAACTGACCTGGATCCTGAGTAAGCAGCGCAAAAAGAGTCAGACTATATTATCTTACTTTGGTGACAAAGAAGATCAAAACATACAACCAGAAGAAGACAACAAAGTCAAACCTCCCACACCCAAGGCCTCCAAGAAGAATATGAATCAGTCCCAGGCCCTGGAAGAGCTCAAAAGGGATTTTGAGAAGCAAGTAAGAGAACTAGAGGAAAAACTGAGAGTTTTGCAAGAAAATCATGAAAAACAAATCAACAGCTTGCTAAAGAAGACCCAAAAAAATACTGAAGAAAATAACACCTTAAAAAATAGCCTAACCCAAATGGCAAAAGAGGTCCAAAAAGCCAATGAGGAGAAGAATGCCCTAAAAAGCAAAATTGGCCAAATGGAAAAGGACGCCCAAAAGATTACTGAAGAAAATACTTCCTTAAAAATGAGAATAGAGCAATTGGAAGCTAGTGACTTTATGAGAAATCAAGACACTGTAAAACAAATCCAAAAGAATGGAAAATTACAAAACAATATGAAATATCTCACTGGAAAAACAACTGACCTGGAAAATAGATCCAGGAGAGAGAATTTTAAAATTATTGGATTATCTGAAAGCCATGATCAAAAAAAGAGCCTAGACATCATCTTTCAAGAAATTATCAAGGAAAACTGCCCTGATATTTTAGAACCAGAGGGCAAAATAGAAATTGAAAGAATCCACCGATCTCCTCCTGAAAGAGATCCCCAAAGGAAAACTCCTAGGAATATTGTAGCCAAATTCCAGAGTTCCCAGGTCAAGGAGAAAATATTACAAGCAGTCAGAAAGAAACAATTCAAGTATTGTGGAAAGACAATCAGGGTAACACAAGATTTAGCTGCTTCTACATTAAGGGACTGCAGGGCATGGAATATAATATTCCAGAGAGCAAAGAAGATAGGATTACAACCAAGAATCACCTACCCAGCAAAACTGAGTATAATTCTGCAGGGGGAAAAATGGTCATTCAGTGAAACAGAGGACTTTCAGGCATTCTTGATGAAAAGACCAGAGCTGAATAGAAAATTTGACTTTCCAATACAAGACTCAAGTGGAACATGAAGAGGTAAACAGGAAAGAGAAAATCATACGAGACTTATTATGGTTGAACTGTTTACATTCGTGCATGGAAAGATGATATTTGTAACTAACTCATGAGACCTTTGTCAGTATTAGGGGAGTTGGAGGGAAAAAATTATATGTGTGTATATAGATAGATAGATAGATAGATAGATAGATAGATAGACAGATAGATAGAGGGCACAGGGTGAGTTGAAGATGAAGGGGTGATATCTGGAGAATAAAACTAAGGGGTGAGAGAGGATTATACTAAGAGAAGGAGAAAGGGAGAGGTAGAATGGGGTAAATTATCTCACAAAAAAAAACAGAAAAGGCTCTTACAGTGGAGGGGAAATGGGGGAAGGTGAGAGGGAATGAGCGAATTTTATTCTCATAGAATTTGACTTAAGGAGGGAATAACGTACACACTCAATTGGGTATGGAAATCTGTCCTACCCTATGGGAAAATGGGGGGGGAAGGGGACAAGAGAGTAGGGAGATGATAGAGAGGAGGGCAGATTGGGAAAGGGGGTAATCAGAAGCAAGTACTTCTGAGGAGGGTCAGAGTCAAAAGAAAGAATAGAATAAATGGGGGGGGATAGGATTAAGGGAAATAGTTTTTCACAGCATGTCTACTATGGAACTGTTTTGCATAACTGCACATATATAACCTATATTTAGTTGCTTGCCTTATCAATGAGGGTTGGTGGGGAGGGAGGAAGGGAGAAAATCTGGAACCCAAAGTTTTAAAAACACATGTTTAAAAAAATGTTTTCACATGCAACTGGGAAATAAGAAATATAGGAAATGGGGTAGAGAAATCCATCCTGCCCTACAGGAAAATTGAAGGGGAAGGGGATAAGAGAAGGGGGGGAGAGACAGAAGGGAGGGCAGATTAGGAGTATTCAGAATGCATGCCATTTTGGGGTGGGGGGAGGGACGAGATGGGGAGAAAATGTGGAACTCAAAATCTTGTGGAAGTAAATGTTGAAAACAAAAAAATAAGTAAAAATTATCATAAAAAAAAATCAAGTGTCCAGAATCCTGCTCTGACCTTTTCTGTGATTACCCCGAAATCAGAGAAGCTGAGGGCTGGAAGACAGGATGCCAGGCATCCATCTACTCCAGCATCTCCACCCCCCCAGCACTCAGAACCGGTCCTGGCCCCTGGGAGTGAAGCCCTCTCCTAGGGGGAAAGACCCCTGCCTTCCAGGCACGCTCTTAGGATCAGTCTCTCCTTCCAGGAAGCCCTGTGGCCCCCAACTCCGTGCTCCCACATTTCTGCTCTCTACACCCCAGTGCTGCCACATCACCCACGGAGAAAAGAGGGGGCTCCCCCAAGGCCAGCCCTGAGCCCTGCTTAGCATCCTGAGGCAAGGCCCGGGGAGTGGGAAACTGAAGGATTGGGCCGCCAGCGCTGAGGGAAAAGTGAGGGGCAGAACCATCTGATTAACACACACTTCCCACGCTCCGGGTTTCTCCCTGGACAGCTGCAGGGGGGGCCCAACAAGTTTCCCAGCAGCCACATGCCACGGCTGCCAAGGCTTCTGCCACAGCTGATGGCTGACGGTCCACACAGAGGCTCACCTCACAGAGGTCCAGCTCTGCTCAGGCCTTGGGAAGGAGGGGTCTGACAGGCTGCTAGGAAAACAAAGGGGGGTGCAGTCCTTGCCTTGGCTGTCCCTCTGGGGCCAGAAGGGGATTGATGCAAGCATCCCACGGCTGCTTCCAGGAGAACACATGAGCGAGCATTCAGAGAAACTGAGCTCTGGGCCAAACAGCCCAGTGGTCAGACTCCGGCCCGGTCCGGGGCCAGGGAGGGACTCCCTAATCCCTGGGCCCATCGGAGACCCCCCCCCTCAGCCCAGGGGGCAACAGAAGCAAATCAGAAGCAGCCGTTCATGGGCCTGGCGCTAAGGACGTAGCCAAGAAGGGCAGCTTGCCCTTCTCCTCCTGTGGCCCCTCTGGCTCGTACCATCCTCCATGGTCTACGTCAGTAAGTCAAACGTTTAGCTACAAGTATGTCTGGAGTCTCAGCGCCCGGAGAAAACCTGCTTCTCTGCCCCCAGAGCCAGCAGACAGGCAGGTGAAGCTGACATCTAGCTGGCGGAGACTGGGACGGGCACGTGAGCGTCCATGGCGGGAAGGGAGGGCACTTGTCCAGAGGGACCACACAGCACGACGGTGGTCTGAGAAGACCGGTAGCAGGCATCACACCGGCTCAACCCCTCTGATTTACAAAAGAAACACGTGATGTTTTGGCTGAGGGGATGAGTCCACTGCCCAGCTGGACAGCCTCGGGGCTCGGAGCTAGAAGGGGAAGTTTTTACAGAAAGTTCACTGCATGTGTGTGCACGTGAGTGGGGGAGCCGCCCCCTTCCTCCTGCTCTGCCGTCCCACCACTCCAAGGCATCTAGACTAAGCCCCTCATTTTACAGATGAGGAAACTGAGGCCCAGGGAGGTGGCGCATGCTCCCAAAGATTAAGTGAGTGGCTGAGCCAGGATTTGAACCCAGAATCTCGGACTCCAAAAGCCAGCATTCTTTCCACTACATCACAAATTGGAGAGAAAATGTTCTGACTCCCTTCTTCTCACCAAGCCTCAGTTCCTACCTGGGAAAGGTGCAATGAGATGCGTTCCACCTACCTGAGGGGGCTGCTGCGGGGGTCCCTGGGCATGCAGAGAAGCCCCCGGAAACACAAGCCGCTCCCATCCCCAGGGAAGGAACTTTCAGTTAGAGGGAAGAGGCGTTCACTACAGAACGGGAGGCAGCCGCGGTGTTGGTGGGGGAGGGCAGCGCCGAGGCCACCCAGGCACCAAGGGATCCGGCCAGGGAGGAGAAGCTAAGGGGCTCCCAACGTGGCCACGGGCACATCCCTCTCTCCACCCTGTGTCCTCCCCGAGGAGAGGCCAAGCTCCCTACAAATCCTGCGGAGCCCCACCATTTGCCCTCAGGCCTCAGTTTCCCCATCTGTAAAACGAGGCAGCTTGGACAGAATACCGGCTCTGCCGTTCTGATGTTCCCAGAATGAACCCAAGCAGGCCTCAGCCCGGCTCTCAGCACCCACAAAGGCAGCTTCTCCAACAGCCTAGCTTCGGGAACCAAAGGCATGTGTCCCACCCATCGCCAATTCCAACCCCTTCCTGCCTGCCCACGGGTAGAGCTGGCTCTCTCTAGGCTGCAGCGGGCACCCTAGGCAGCCCCTGCCAGACCTGCCTGGCTCAGGCTTCAGCCACCAACGCCTCTACTGTCCCCAGCACCTCATATCTCCTGGAGCGTTTGCGTGCACACACACATGGGCACACATGCACCCACAGGCACACATGAACACATAGGCACACACATGCTCACACATACATGTATAAGCTTACACACATGCTCACACATGAACACAAACACACACATGCTCACTCATACACACACACACACCAGCATCTGGTTCAATCCTCATTGAACAGCAGAAGATCCCCTCTGCTACTTCCCTGACAAGCGGTCACCCAGCCAGGGGAAAGCCTCCATCTGCCCTCTGCACGGCCCACCCCCTCCTGCCCTGCCCCAGACAGGACAAGGCTAATCCCTCTGCCACAGGATGAACTTTCAGAGACCTGAGTAGCAGGCATCGTAGCCTTCCTAAGTCTTCTTCTATAAGCTAAACATTCCCATTTCCTTCCAAACACTCCCATTTCCTTCAACGGTCTTCAGAGGACAGTGCCCAGACCTTTCCTCATCCTGGTTGTCCTCCTCAGGCCATCTGCCAGTATCCTCCAAATCAGGGCCCTCACCCGGCACTCCAGACGCGGCCTGACCAAGGTGGAAGGCCCCTCTGGCCTACCCTTTTTCTCCCAGAGCTGCATGAGGTGCACACGAGATTGTCTGGCAGCCCGCGCGCCCCGCCGCTGACTCACCTGAGGCCTCGTCTCACTCCATTCAGCCTCCCCTCCGGCCTGCCAAGATCTCTGGGGAGCCTGGCATAAGCCAGCCTGGCCAGCTTTGGGCCCCACCCCCCCCTCAGCACACTGCAGTCCGGGCCTGACAAAAGTGCTAACCAGCCCAGGGTCAGGGATGGTGCCTCGGCCACCCCACAGAGACCTCCCTCCAGGCGGACACCGATCCATCCACCGATGCCTGACTCTGGCCGGTCAGTCAGGCAGCCCGTACCACCTACTTTGCCCCCTTTCCTTCCTAAGCCTGGCTCAAGTTAATTTCCATGGCCAGTGGAAGGAAAACCCACTCACGGGTTCAGCTTCACATGGGAAGGTGCCCACCCCGGGTCCTCCGCCCGCCTTAATGCTCAGAGCGCGGCCCCTACCCTGGCAGCCACATCACCTGCCCAGGCAGACACTGACTCTGGCCTACAACACTTTCCTTTCTCTCTTTTTTTTTGCACTGAATTTGGGGATTCTATTGCTGGCACAACATAGGACTCCATGCCCCTCTCATCACTACAGGCGTGCCCTGGGGCAAGGATTGGGCAGGGGACATGAGATCCCCAGAAAAGGGAAACTGATGAGGGACGCAGGCTCCCTGTGGCTACAGCTCCTCTTGTGGGGAGGGAGGCAGGCCTGCAGCTTTCTACTTTACTCCTGAGAGGCCATGGAGCACAGAGTCAGCTCCTACAGCTGTGCTAAGCCACTCAGTGCCATGCCAGGGCAAGATCTGGGGGGGCCAGGGGGAGCCCAGAGGGAGCTGGGGGGGCTAGGGGGGCCCCGAGTGAGCATGGGGGGGAGCGGGGCAGGGGGAGCCCGAGGGGGGAGCCCAGGGAGAGCTGGGGAGCCCACAGGGAGCTGGGAGGGGGCCAGGAGGAGCACAGAGCGGGCCCAAGGGGAACAGGGATGGCATTTGGGCGGCACCACGTCCATCACCACACAACCTGCCAGGGAGGCCTCTCAGTGTCTTCTGGAAAGCACTAACAGCATGGACTGTGCCTATGAGTCCTTCGGCAATGACAGACCCATGGTGAATGACCCTGGCCAGGGGCCAAGCCATCAGAAGTGCAGGAGGCATGACTGACAATCTCCAGACGATTCCTGTATTTTCTCTCATGATTTACTCCCTTCCCGAGCATCAGCAAGAAGGGCAGAGAGGATGACTGGCTTAGCTCCACTCTCCTGGTGAACCCCAGGCCTTCCCACGGCGGGGCAGATACCAGGAGACTCCCTGACGTCTTGGGCTCCCACATCTCCCCACAAGGTCCTGCGGAGCTCACCCTCCTCAACAACCGTCACGGCTCTCCCCGTCACCACCAGCACTGACAATGCCCTGTCAAGGGCGAGATCTCACCACAAGCAGAATCACATTGGCACTTCTAAGCCATGGAGGTGAGGCCAATGCGGGGGTCAGTGATGGCCATAACATCCACTCTGCCTGAGGGGAAGGCAGCCCTGGTCACCAGGAGTCCAATCTGGCCAAATCCACCGACTCCAACCCTCACCACCTTGTCTACATTGAGCCACCACACTTTTCTCTTCACATTTTGTACAATGGACACATCACAGCCCTTTGCTAACCTTCCCTCGGTCCAGCAAGGCACAGCCCACTTTACCATCATTAAATGGTTCCTGGAAAACCTGAGTTTAAGGAAACCATTGAGTTCTATGGAAACCGCGTCATGCATGAGCCATGAAGCCAGTAAGAGGAGCATTCCCTCGGGCTTGGGTTACTGGGTTATCCCACCATGACCTCACCCTGGCTGTTCCCTAGGAACCTGTGGAAGGGACACCCGCCCTCCTCCCCTCCAGCTCCCTTCAAGGCTCAGCTGGACGTGCAACCTCCCTCAAGAGGTCAACACGGTGCCTGCCCCCAGACAGACAGTAAGCTGCCCAAGGGCAGGAACCGTCTTCACTTTTGTCTCTGCACCCAGTGCCAAGCACAGCACCCGGCATGCTTCTTAATAAATGCCAGGATCTGACCCCGGCTGCCCTGCCTCCATGCCCAGGATTTCTGCCACCTGCCAGCCCTGCCTCCTCCTCCTCCCTGCTCCGGGTACTCCGGGCCACAGCATCAGGTACCGTGTGTTTCTGGAGAAGTCGCCCACATGGATAGATGGTAATTTTCTTCTTTTCATTTCCGTTTGTGCTGAGGACGCTGTGGCTGCAGCAGAAAGGAAGAAGTCAGCAGGAATTTCCCACCGTGGGCCGGGGGCCTGAGCTGAATCCTAAGCTACCCGTGGTTGGCCAAACACAGGTTCAGCTTCAGAAATGACAATTCTCTAAGAACCACAATCCCACAGGCAAGAAAAGGTGGGTGGGGTGTTCGAGGCAGACTCAACTGCCAGCGTCTGCCATCACCCACGCTATGGACGCTCCAGAAGAACTGGACAAAATGCCAGGACTGCCCTCTGGGCACCAGGAGACTGCAGGATGCTGACATTTCGGGGGAGAAAAGAAAGCTGAGCTGGGCAGTGACGGGTCCTCGTCCCACTGGCTCCAACTGACTCCAGCTGCATTCTGGTTATTCAAACTTTGGAGGCGGAAGGGACTCGTCACCTCCTCGGCCTCATGGACCCCCGGGGCTGACAGGCTGCTGAAGCCCAGGGATCCCTTCTCAGAATCAAGGTCTGATCTATGTGAAACAAAATCCAAACAAAGAAAACCAACGATGTTGGAACAGTTACACACACACACACACACACACACACACACACACACACACACACACACCCCCCCAAGGTCATAGAGCCCGGGTGAACGACTCCTGATCTAGTCCAACCCTCTCATTCTTCAGCTGGGGAAACTGAGGTGAATGTCCTGCCCAAGGTCACCCAAGGTCGCCGGGGTCTCCGGCTTTAGCTCATTCTTTCCACTGCCTGCTTGGGCCAATCCTCAGCTGGCCTCTACAACCAGGCAGAATGCCTTGGAAAGGGGCATCAATCACCCTGCTGACACCCTGGTGAATTCCAGCTTGTTGGGTCTTCACTCCCACTCGTTAATTCACTTCTGTGGGCACCCACTGTTTTCCTAGTAGAACATAACGTAAGCTCTTCAAGGCTAAAGACTCGTTCCATACTTTGTCTTTGAATCTCCAGTGCCCCACATGGGCCTGGCAAACAGCAGACGCTTACTAAATGCTGCTGGATTGAATCGACAGCCCCTCCTTCTGGAGTTCATCCCTGGGCCTGCGCTCAGCCACTGGTCCCCTGCAGGCCACCGGGAGGGCATGGCGGATGGAGGTCATTCACACATCAGTCAGGGTCCGTCGGGGAGGGCAAGAATCATCTCCCCACAGGAAACATAAACACAAGAATCAACTTGAGAGCCTTTCCCACTGACAACCACCACAATGTGAAGACAGCAGACAGCGGCCACGCCTTCCACCAAGATCACCGTCCTAGTGACAGCATCAGCCGCTGCCCCAAGTAGGTGGCCAAACCCCTCACTCCCCAGAAGCTCTGAGGCTAGAGGCCAAAGGGCACACAACAGTCAAGTGCTCCAAAGCCACGTCCCAAACCCCATTTCTGATCTGCCACCTGGCAACGGGAGCAACCCACCCATGTTCAGTAAGCCTGTGCCCTGGCCCAGACAGACAAGCCACGGGACCACCATCCTGGCCACAAGCAGTGGAAGGGGAAGTCCTAGAGATGAGGGCATCCCTGAAGTCAGGAGGACCTGAGTTCAAATCCAGCCTCAGACACATAACACTCACTAGCTATGTGACTCTGGGCAAGTCACTTAACCCCAACTGCCTCACCAAAAAAAAAAAAAAAAGGATAATCTAGAGACGAGGGCACCCCAACAACCTGAGCCCCGGACAGCCTCCTAGTTGAAGAGATGCTTAAGCAAGTAGCCCCAAGCTCAGGACCCTGTGAGGAGAGACAAGCATAGGCCCACCCTCAAAGAGCTAACAGTCCAGTGGACGTGTGGGTATGATTCAGGGTGGAGAGAATAGGCTGGGGAACAGCGTGAATGGTAGATGGGCTTGTCCCATCTTTTCTAAAGGTCACACGCGGACATTCACTGAACGTTATGATCCAGCCGACCTGGAAGAGCCAGCCACGTCGCTTAGGAGCGAGGGTGGCTCCCTTCCACAATCACAAATGATGTCCAAGGGGCTTCCTGGACAAAACCCCTCCTGAGCCAGCTTACAGACCCTGCTGGCCACCAAGCTGGGGCCCTTCCCAATGCCTCAATGGCCTGGATCCATTCACCTCTGGGGTGAGAACACCAATGGAGACAAATGACGTCTTTGCACAGCCCATCACCACAGCACCAACAGCCACAACAAAGTCCACAACCGTGGCACTACACCGGCCACGGCAGGCCCACGTTCGTGTAGCGTCTGCTACATGCCCGCACAGTGCTAAGATAAGGAGGGAGGAGGTGGGGGTGCCCTGGATGAAGTCCCCTGTCCCTGGTGAACCCCACCCTGGGGGCCCGAAGGGCAATAACGCCCACTGCGCCGGGGAGACCGCCTCTAGTGGGGATCCTCAGCAAACGTGATCGCATCTCCCCTAATAAAAAGTTGGCTCCTTCAAAGCTCACCGGAGGCAGAGCTGGGGTGGCTGGCTACAGTGCCCCTCGGCATCCTCTCCGTCTAAGCAAGCAGCCTAAGGCAGGGCCGACTGGCTAGCGGAGCACGTCCACGCTCCCAGCCGGAGCCGACGACGGAAACAGGCCCGTCACTGACCACAGGGCCTAGCCAGCCTGGGTGAAGTAGGGAGAGCCAGTTCCAACGGAGAAAGTGAGGGATGCCTCATTTCACCTGTATCCCCAGGAACAGGCACCCAGCACACCGAAGGATCTAGTAAATGTTAGCTGCTTGACCGACCGCAGAGCCAGGCTGGCTGATCGAGAGCAGGTCTTTCCAGATTCACTAAACTGGTCAGTCAAGGATGCTTCAGCTCTAAAATCTGGATTTTAGCACAGCATCTGCTAACATGTCCTATGATGTTCCCATGAAGAGGGGAGGGAGACGGGGCCTCGGTGATGATGCCACAAGACGGATCTGGACCTGGCGGGACAGGCAGAAGACCGGTCAGTCCTGACCCGGCAGGAGGTCTCTAGCGCAGGGCCCCAGGGATCTGCGCTGCGCCCCATGCTGGCAAACATTGGCCTCAGCGACTCGCCGAAGGCACAGATGGCACGCTTCTCCAGCTGACACATGTCACGAAGCTCAGAGAGGATATGGGAATCGCGTATGACAAGCTAGAGCCTGGGCTGAATCTGATAAGACAGAGGAATCAGCGGAACAGCTTACACTTGGGTTCAAAAAATCAACTTGGTGGTGGTGGGGGGGGTCTGGTTAAGCAGCAGTCATCTGAAAGGGGGGGTGGGAGAGGTGCTATCAGACTGCCAGCTCCACAGACTTCAAAGCTGTGAGATGTAAGCCAAGAAAGCTAGCGGAATCTGGCCAGCTTCAAGGGAGGGGGAGGGAACGAGTGCTTATTAAGCACCGACTGTGTGCCAGGCTGTGCTAAGTGCTTTCTTTCCACTCGTGATCTCATTTGAACAGGAGGTAGCAACACCTATTCACAATGGCCAGGCTGCAGAGTGTCCAGAGAAGACTGAGCAGGAGGGGGAAAGGCCTTGAGTCCACATCCCACAGAGGGATTGGGCTTGAGGGACTGGGAAGAAAAGAAGCGTGGATGGGGCACGACCCCTACCCTCAAGCAGCTGAAGGGCTGCTGTCCAGTGGAGGATGCAGGGCGGGCAGCGGGGATCCTTTGGGCTAGAGCGGGTTCTTAACCATTTTTATGTGTCCTGGACCTCTTGGGCCATCTGGAGAAACCGAGGGACCCCTTCTCAGAAGAATGTCTTTAAATGTAGGATCCGCGTCTTTAAATGCATGAAATAAAAAGCAGCCAATTTGACTATAGTTCATCTCTCCAAATGTTTGTTTTGTTTTGTTTTGTTTTTTGTGAGGCAATAGGGGTTAAGTGACTTGCCCAAGGTCACACAGCTAGTACGTGTCAAGTGTCTGGTCTGAGGCCGGATTTGAACTCAGGTCCTCCTGCCTTCAGGGCCAGTGCTCTATCCACTGCATCACCTAGCTGCCCCTCCAAATGTTTTTTAAAAACAAAGTTCACGGACCCCCCGCCCCAACTCCCCCCAGGTCAAGACCCTCCTGGACTAGACACTCATTCACAGAAATCCCCACTCTCCGTGGCGTCTCCTGTTCAGCCCTCCAAAAAAGCGGAATGGCCAGCAGCAATGCCCCGTGGCCAGGCATCAGGCAGGCACACAGCCCAACTCTGATGTCCCACATGGATCCAAAATCCAGGGCTGGTTCAATAAATCCAAGGGTACCAATTCCTGGGGTAAGGACCCCACATTCTACAAAAACCACTGGGAAAACAGGAAAGCAACTTGGCAGAGACGAGGTTTAGGCCAACACATGATGCCATCCACATACCACAATAAGGTCTAAATGAATACATGACCTAAACATTAAAGTCACATCATAAAAAAATCAAAGGTAGGGCGATAACCTTGCACAATTAGGGCCAAGGTGAGAATTCTTCATGTTAAAAGGTAGAAGGTCGATCACAGAAGATAAAGTAGACAGGTTTAATCACATAAAACCAAAAAGCCATTCCACAAAGTTTTTACAGCACCCATCTCTGCTAACTCTCTGACCCAAGACATAGAAGAAACTGATATAAATATATAACAAAAGCCATTCCCCAATAGATAAATGAACTCCCAATTTTCAAAAGAAATGAAACTTATCAACAACCAAATGAAAGAAATGTTCCCAATCATTAATAATATGAGAAATGAAAATTAAAACAATTCAAAAGTCCCCATATGGGCAAAGATACCAGGAGATGAAAACGGTTGGGAGCTACCTCACCACACACTAATGCCCTCTGAGGTGGGCTGAGAATTGGTCCAGCTGTTCTGGAAAAGCTGGGCATTACACGAAGGAGTCATTAGGCCATTTGTACTAGGTATAGTATATACACCAAGGAGGTGCCAGAGAAGGAATGGCCCCATGTATACAAAATACAGCAGCATTTTTTGCAGTAGCAAAAAAACTGAAAGTGGAGATCTCTACTGATGAGGGGTATGGCCAAACAAATTATATAAGGTGAAGGTCTAGGACTGAGCCAGAAAAAAAGAAAATGGCAAATACACAAAGCACAGCATTAGAACTACAAGGGAAGGCCAGGGCCATCTAGTGCAGTGGTGTCTAAATCAAACAGACACAACCCATCTGGCCAAGTACTGGTGTAGAAAACCACAAATGAACATAATCTAGAGTGTACCATATTTTTTAAAATTTTGTTAAACATTTCCCAATTACATCTCAATCTGGTTCCGACAGACCTCTGATCTAGACCAGCTCCTTCATTTGACAGATGAGGAAATTAATCACGAAGTGACTTCTCAGAGGCCCCACACACAGTAACATCCCACCCCAAATGTAAAATCCAGAATTCAGAGAAATTTGGGAAGACTTCTACGAATTGATCAAGCCAGGGCAGGAGGACCTGGAAAACAATTTACGTGACAAGTTAAATGAAAACTGAAAGGCTTCATCGTCCAAAATTGCCTTCAGAGACCGATACTGAAGCATGTCTCCCCACTGCAGGCAGAAAGGTGAGGGTCTATGGGTGTGGAATGAGGCATACTGCATGGTCAATATGGTGATTTGTGTTTCTTGACTGTTCTTACTGGGTACTAGTATAGGATGTGGAGGTAGTCATTGGAATGTGCCAGTGATGTAAACAAAGGAAAAAGGACCAATACGATCCTTATTTTTACATGGAGCCTGCCTCCAGTACCCTACTTTTCCCCATACCTGGGGGTAGTGGGGGGGGGCAGTCTCAGGTACACCAGCATCAATGCATTAACTTGTGCACAACCAGGATCCAGCAGAAGTGCACCCCATGCGACCTCCTAGGCCCCTGAGGTTTAGTCAGTCAATCAATGAACATTAATGATGCACCTACTGTATGCCTGGTATTGTGCTAAAAAAAAAAAAGCTAAAGACAATCCCTGCTCTTCAGGAGCTCACAGTCTAATGGGAGAGAAAGCATGCAAATAATTGTACAAATAAGACAGAAGCAGGATAAAGCGGAAATTGGATTTGGAATAGGAAACCCTGGGTTCGAATCCAGTCTGCCACGAATTTGCTGGGTAGCTCTGGACAAGTCCCTTGCTCCCTCTGGGCCTGTTCCCCACTTTGCACACGGGGAAGAGGCCGGGCTTGCAGCATGCCCTCGAATCTGCCCCGCCCGCTGCAGCACCCACGGCGGGGTCCAGGGGACCAGGGCAGCGAGCCTGCAGAACCGAGGACCGGTAAAGAAAAGCGGCAGGCAGGCAGGCTCCCTCGCGCATGCGTGGTCGGCAGGTCTCGGTTTCTCCCTCGGTCCCCTTCGCCCCCTGCGGCGCGGGGCCTGTCGGGAGCTGTAGTACGGCGGCTGCCCACCCGGGGAGTGGGACGGCGCCCGGGGACACTACAAGTCCCAGCAGCCGCAGCCGAAGCAGCCGGGGAGAGGAGGGGAGGAAGAGGGCGCACCGGGAGCACGGCCGGCCGGCCCCGCCATCCGCCGGGGATGAGGGGGGCTCCCAGGGCCGTCGAGGGCGGCCGGCTGGCCGCCAACCTCTGGAGCGCGAGGGGGCGCGCGGACTCCGGGCGCGGGGCGCGAGGCACTTACCCGGAGCAGAGTCGAGCCGAGCCGAGCCGAGCCGAGTACCGCGCGCAGCCACGAGCAACTCCGGCTAACTTGGGGCGGCGGGGCCGCCCGCGAGGACTTTCGAACGCGCGCGCGCCGGGACAGGACGCGCCGCCGGCGGGAGGGGGCGGGAGCGGAGTGCGCGCGCGCGCGGGCTTGCCGAGGCCCCGGCAGAGGCGAGCGCGTGCCTGGGGCGGGGCGGGGCGGCGGGCACGCGGCGCCGCGGAGACGCGCGCGCGCTCCTTCGCGGCTACAGCTCCGGGCAACCGCACCGGCGCGCGAGGCTCAGCTCTGGCCTTAAAGGGCCAGTCCCGGCGCGTCGCGGGACCCGGGGTCCGCCGTGGGGACACCCTTATCTCGCCCCCACCACGTTCCCCGGGATGCAACAGCATTCTAGGGCCCGACTGTAGGGGTCCATTCTGCCCCGCCCACTCATGGGGGACCCCTCGCCCGACTCCCGCCCAGAGGTCCCGCGCACCCCCGCACCCCACTCTCAGTCAAGCCCCTAGGGTCTATTAGGTCCCGCTTAGGCACGGTACCCGAGCATCCCTGCCCTCGGCGAGCTTCCAGTCTAACCCAACGGGGTGCCTTGGAGGGGCTGGGGGGCAGAATCCGTAGAAGGAGGGGGTTGGCAGCCCTCCCAAAGGGCCCACCCCCCCTCCCCACCTTCACCAGGCTGAGAAGACCATCCCACTTTCTGGCACAGTAGGCACTTAATAAATGTTGATTGAGTGATTGAGCCAGCCACCGAGATTCCGCAAAGCCACTCTGTCCACACACACCTGTCCATCCTTCCCCCATCAATGTCCACTCTCCTCTCTTAGGAGACCAGCAGGTCCAACTCTGGAATCCTGCCCGTCCTGTACCGAGGCTCACAACTAGTCCCCATTGTAACCTCCCCAAAAGGTCCAGGACCCACCGTCCTGTCCTGGACTCCAGCCTCCGCTAAAGGGCCAGGGTCCTACCGCAGCCAGCCAAGACACCCAGCTCCATTCTGGCCCCGAACTCCTTGCTCGAGGTGGGAACACCACCCTTCCTTTGTCTTCAGTCTCCAGGACCTGGCCGGGATCAGAATCAAAATCAAGATGACCTAGTTTCCCCCCTCTACCCCCCCCACCTTGGCACAGCAGGGAGTGGGGGGGGTGTGGTCCCATGCTCTCAAACAGTAAGCCTGGGAGCTCCCCAACAGCATATAGTAGGAGCTATATCAATGCTTCTTCCCTTCCCTAGCTTGAGTACCCCACTTGGGCTCTGGGGAGAAATCTCAGCCACTGGGGCTTGGGAAGAAGGGTACCCACCTGGCTCCAGGGGACAGAATACCTTTCAGCTGGGCTGGGTCTTCAGGTGCTGTGACAACTCTCCTGGTGGGAGAGTTTGGCCCCAGTGAGAGAGCAGCTTAGGAGGGGCCGGGGAAACCCCGCAGGGGGGGTCATTAGCTCTGTTATTGTTGATGTTAATAACAGGCCAGGCAGGAAGATGTTTTCTGGGGGTGGCTTGGGTCCCACGGGTCCCACAACTGGCTAGGTTTCCCCCGCCCAGCAGGGCAAGCCCTGGGCTGCCATCTCTGGAAAGAACATTGGAGGACAGCCAGCCCATTGGATCACAGCTGGAGTGCTAGAAGGAACACACACACACACACACCTGTTTTACAGATGAGGAAACTGAGGCCCAAAGAAATTAAATGACCTGCCCAGGGTCACACAGTAAGTGACTGAGGCAGTGTTCGGATCTAGCTTTTCCTAACTCCCAAGTCCCAAACCCTCTTTTCCTTCTCCCTCTTAGAGATGAGAAAAGTGGAATTTGCCCAAGGTCACAGCTAATTAGCAACAAAGCTGAGACAGGATCCCACTTCAAACCAATTGCTTCCTCCACGGCAGATGTCCTTGGTTAGTGGGGAGAATGGAGAGAGGGGGAGTGCAGAACAGGGTCTAAACCCAGCACTCTTCCTATGAGAGTGAAGATGACACTAGGTGGTCAGAATTGTCCAATGCTTCCCAGCCATTCACCGCCACCATAAGCTTCCAGATCTGGTCACACTACGGATAACTCCCCTGCTTGGAAGCCTTCCAGGGCTCCCCATTGCCTCAGCCCAGCATTTTGAACCCTCAATATTTGGGCCCCAATCCTCCAGCCTCACTTCACTCAAACTCCACGCCCCAGCCAGACTATACGGCTCACTTTTCTAGATTTCTTTTTTCCATGTACACGGCTACTCTTGTGCCCTCCTCCCTTCATCTCTGACAGATGAAATCTTCCTTCGAGGTTTGCCTCCTCCAGGAAGCCTTTCCTACCCTCCTCCCCCACTGAAAGTATTTTCCCCTTCCTCAAATTCTCAAAAGCCATCTTAAAGCTCTCCTATGCCAAGGTCTCACCCTCTACTGTGTCTGGGCACCTTCCCCACCTGGCCCCAGTAGAATCTAAGCTTCTCGAGGGCAGGAACTGGGTCATTGTTTTTGTTGTGGCTTTTCTTCCTTTCCCCAGTGCCTTGTACATAGTAAGTGCTTAAGAAATATTTGATGTTTGGACCCCCAAGAAGAGATGAGAAAATACATTTTGTCCCTTTCTCCCATAGGTGGCGGACACGTTTATGGTGTCAGGTTCATTTTTCATTCTGTTTTAAAGGGGTGGCTATATGGGCGTTATCTGGAAATAAAGGTGGTATAAAAATCATTAGAATTTTTAATGATCAAATACTTGTTAATGAATTGAACAGAAGTGATAGATCTCAGCACCCCAGAGTCAGCCCAGCCATCCGTTCAACAAATATTTACTAAGGCTCATGCTTGAAGCAAGAAATGCAAAGACAGACCAGACCCAGGCCATGCCTTCAGGAAGCCTATACTCTCTATACTCTAAGACAGAGACATAGGTCTCTCCATACATAAATATCTAGGCTACCAGGGGGAGTGAGTTCAGGGAAAAGGGAGCCCCAAGCACAAGGCTCAGAGAAATCAGAGGACAGAAGCATCCTTTCTACACCTATGTTCACACCCTGCGTATGGAGCCTCACTAGCTCTCTGCCTAGCTATGAAAGGCTTTAAAGCCAGAAAAGGGGCCAAGCGATTGACCCAGAGAACAGGGGGGAGTGGGAGGGGGGCAGGGAGAAAGGCCGGAAGCCCCAGGGCCTGTTCTCCCTGATGCACAGAACTCAGCTGAGCCCAGTGCCTAGCATACATTGAACACTTATGTAATAAGGGCTAATGGGATTGAATTCTGGTCTCCACCCTGCTCTCCCCCACACACCTATGATAACAATAACAATAATAATAACTCACATCCATCCAATCTACTTTCCTCACAATGAAGATCCTTACCGAGGATAAAACCGGTTCAGAAGGGTGATCTGCCCACACAGCTAGCATTTATTAAGCACCTACTGTGTGCCAGGCACTGTGTTAAGTACTGGGGATTCCAAGAAGGGCAAAAGCCCTCTGCCCTCAGGGGGCCCACAATCAAACAAGGAGACAGCATTAAACAACTATGTACAGACAAAGACAAATTGTAAATAATTAAGAATGGGGAAGGCACTAATATTAAAAGGGATCAGGAAAGGTTTCTCAATGTCAGAGGTAAGATTCAAATGCAGGTCTCAATCAATGCACCTAGTGTGTGCCTTCCCCTTTCAGATGACCTTCCACTTCCCTAATCTATATATTTTGTGTGTACCAGGTTATTCACCTCGTTTCACCCATTAGAATGTGAGCTCTTTGAGGAAAGGAACCATGACTTTGCCCTTCATTGCATCCCCAGTGCCTAGAATAGTGTCTGGCACGTGGTAAGTGAATAAATAAATAAAAGTAAAAATAAAAAAAGTAAAATTTGTAAATAAAAATTAAAAAATCAAAATAAAGAAATAAAAGGCATAGCTGACTGATTGCTAGGCACAATGCACTGGGGATACAGATCTAGTCTCTAAGGAGCTTATATTTTATGGAAGGATTCAGTATATACATAAATAAGTGTACACAAAATTAGCCTGAGGAAATGGGGGAGGGGAGGAAGGGGGAGACCAGAATTCAATCCCACAAGCCCTTATTAATCGTCCATTGTGTGGGGGGGAGGGGGCAGCATTTACCTCTGCAGCAAAGCTGCGGTCTGGCTGGGGTCCTCTGGCTCTCATCCCAGGGGATGCCCCATTCTTCAGAGCAGCGCTTTGTGGGTAGCTTAACAGGGTCCCTCAGTCAGCTAAGGCCCTACCTAGTCTTTCCACTTCTGAATCTTAAAGAAAACCAACAGCAGGAGGTGGGAAGGGCATGCATTTCAGACATGGGGAGCAGGCTATGGAAAAGCGTGAAGGTGGGAAATGGATTGTCCTCTATGAGGAAGGCGGAGAAGGCCAGTCTGACTGGCCCATGGAGTGCACCAAGGGGGAAAAAGCTGAACAACACTGGAAAGGTAGAGGAGCCAGGCGGTAAAAGGCTTTTAAATTCTGGACAGAGGCATGTAGAGGCAAAGGGTAGGGAACATTGAGGAAGATGGACAGCTGATGCTTACATAGCAAAAGGAAGCCTAATGGATAGACCGCTGGCCACTCGAGTAGGGAACACCTGGGCTGGGCGTGTAGTTGAGAGCTGGTTGGTAATTGTTCAATGTGATATATAGTGGAGCATGCTGGACTTGGATTCCCAAGAGGACCTGACTTCAAATCCCACCGCAAATCCCTGGGCAAGTCACTGGACCTGTCTGGGCTTCTGCTTCCTCATCTGTAAACTGAGGGGGCCGGCCCCGAGGGTTTCTAAAGTCCCTAGGTGCCCATGCTCCGGAGCCTTCGAATCCAGAAGGCTGCTCCTCAGAGTACTGAAGGGGACGGGGAGGAAGCATGCACAGGAGGACCCTCACCAAACCGCGTTGACTGCCCTCCCTCTCTCCCTCCCTCCCACCTCCCTGCATCCCGCCTCTCCATCCTTCCCTCCTGGCTGGCCCTCCAACAGAAGGACCAGTAGGAGACAGATGAGCTAGGAGCTCATGGAACCCGGACACATGGTGCCCTCTAGAGGCAGCTTCTCATATTACTCCAACTCCAGAAAAGGTTTGCTTACACTTTTGCTGCAGATGTTGCTTCGAAGATTAGGGGGCTAGAGGATGAATAAATGAATGAATGAATGAATGAATGAATGAATGAGTCAAGAACCTTCTATGCTCTCAAGGAGCCCATATTCTAATATGAGACCAAGGTAAATAAGAAAGGATCCCTGCTCTCAGAGTATCACAGGAGGAAAAGTAGAAGGGACTTCAGATGTCATCTACCCTTGAATCTCAGAGCTGGAATTTACAGATAAATGTTATGTGTATATGTGTCTCTCCCAATGGCATGGAAGCTCTTTGAGGGCTGAGACATTGTTCTATTTATATCCCTTAGCACAGTGCTTTGCATATAGCAAGCCCTTTATTCATTCATTCATCCATTCATTCGTTTATTTGTTCATTCATTACATAAAGTTCTTAGCATAGTGCCTGGCACACAGTAAGGGCTATATAAATGTTGTCGCCTACTACTCCTGGAAGCTAGATGGCGCGGCAGTGGACAGATGGCTAGCCCTGGAATCAGGAAGACCTGAGTTCAAATCCAGCCTCAGACACTTCCTAGCTGTGTGACCCTGGGCAAGTCACTTAACCCTGTTTGCCTCAGTTTCTTCATCTGTAAAATGAGCTGAAGAAGGGAATGGCAAACCATGCCAGTATTTCTACCAGTACCAGTACCAATACCACTACTGTTGCTGCTGCTGCCGCTGCTACACCCTACCCTGGTCATTTTATGGATAATGAAACAGGCTGAGTAGGCAAGTCTCCTCCCTGACCCCAGTCACACAGGAAACATCTAACAAAGCAAAAGAATAGGGATTTCCAATCAATAAACACCCTTCCCACTACAACCACTTTGACTTGTAAGCTGCCTGAATCAAAAGATGATAAATCTAGACCTGGCAGGGACCTTAGAGTTCATCATTCCAACCTCCTTGTTCTACAGATGAGGAAACTGAGGCAGAGTTAAACGACTTGCCTGGGGGTCACAAAGCTAGTAAGTGTCTGAGGTCACATTTGAACTCAAGTCTTCACGCTTCCAGGCTCAGCGTTCCATGCACTATGGTGCCACCTAGCTGCCTGAAATGTTTTTAAAGGTCTTTTAATCTAGTTTTGGAGTTGATGATTGTTGATACTTTGATCAGAACTGAGAGGTCTTTTAGAGTCACTTTCTCTCACATTGTTGTTATTGTGGTGACCATATTTCTTGTTCTGTTTCTGCACATTTTATTCTGCATACGTTCAATTATTCCCAAGTTTCTCCAAATCCACCTTTTCATCATTTCTTAGGTGAAATAATGCCCCGTTATATTTGTAGCACATGCAGACCCTGGAGCGACTATCCCAGCTGGCATGAGGAGTCAGATCCCCAGCCAGCCAAGCCTGGTTGCTATGTGTCTCAACAGGGTTCTAGGGATTAACTTTTAGAGCATGGGCATTGTCTTTTCTAGAGCTGTATAACTCATGAGCCTCCACTGGTATTTTCCACCTCCCATGATTATGGGTTAATATCAATTAGTCATCTAGATTCAATTAGTTCTTAGGAAGGGGGGGGTTATTTACCAAGACAGATGGTATAAAACAACTCCCCTAAAATCTGACACACTCTCCCACAAAAATATAGAGAGTTTGGGGGAAAGTGGTCTCAAGCTTTGAATACATGTGGCAAATGAGGGTAACATAGCACCTGGAAATCCCTTCTGGAAGTCTTCAAGGTGATTCGCTTAGGCAGGGTATGGCATTTCTGCTGGGTTCTTTGTAGCCCATTGAATTTGGATCCAAGCTGGCATTCAATCTCAATACATACACTGCCTTCAGTTGACCCAGAGACACTGCTAACAGGATGCCTCTGGCTGCCACCCTTCCCATTGCTCAAGCAGCAACACTAAGATGGACGATCCTCTGGACCTCTGTAGTTCAAGAGGTCCTCTTCTGGTCAGTGTAAGGAAAGGGGAAACATGACCAATCACCAAAACCCGGGGCTCTGCTTCTCTTCTGATCCCAACTGATTCCTTGGGGGAAGAGGGAGGCTTTCTCCTCTCTGCTTGCTTGAATCTTCCTGGTTCTGAACGAAGTCTGCTCTCTTATAGAAGATCAGCTGGGCATGGACAAGTCCCTCACCCAATAGGAATAGATCTACTGTCTGGTATAGTTTTCCTTTGTCCATTTGCTTTCAAAAATTTTTAAAGGATTTTTTTAAAATGCCTTTTAACATAAGCTAACGTCTTTGAGATGCTTTTACCTCATTAAGTTATCAGGTCTTAGTGTCTTATCATTTATTTTAGGTGGGGTGGAGAGACTTGCTTGATCTACTCAATTGACTCCAAAACTCATCTTCCATAATTTGAATGAATGAATGAATGGAAAAAGCATTTTGTTTGTTTTCTTTCTTTTTTCTTTTTGTACCTTTGGTCCTTTCCCTTTGTCTTTGACCACCCTGGTATATATGCCTAATAGCAGTATCTCTGAGTTAAAGGCGATGTACCATTTAGTGGCTTGGGGGGGGGGAGGAGGCATCATTTAAAACGGTTTTCCAGAATGGTTGAGCCAATCCGTAACTCCACTAATGGTCCATTAGTAAGCCTACCTTCCCAGAGCTCCTCCAACAATTGGTATTTTCATTTCATTTAATGTTAATGTTTCATTTAATTCATGTTAATTTTCATTTCTCTTTCATTAGTGATTTGGAGCATTTTTTTCGTAGAGTTATTGACAGCTTCTAGTTCTTCATTTCATAGTCATTTGTCACATATCTATTGAGAAGGACTCTTGTCCTATGATAGTATCACTTCTTTATATAGGTCAATCAGTCAACAAGCATTTATTAAGCATTTACTGTATTCCCGGCACTGTACTAAGTTACAAGGATACAAGGAAAGGGAAAACAGATCCCCCAAGGAGCTTACATTCCAATGGGGGAGACGACATGTAAATAATTAGGTATGGACCAGTTCCACATACGGGAAGGCACCAGTAACTGGGGTGGGGAGAGGGTCTGGGAAAGGCTTGCAGCAAGTGAGACTTGAGCTGAGGGTTGAAAGGAGCCCAGGAAGCCAAGAGGCAGAGGTGGCGGGGAGGAACATTCCAAGCATGTCATTCATCTTTCCTTCTCAAAGAGGATCAATGACATCAGGAAGGTGATGTCTTGACTTGCAACAAGTGAATTGGATTTCAGTGAGGCAGAGCTGTGCAGTCATTGGCCTGACTCTCTCCTCCAGAGTCACTGGACTCCACCGGCAGGACATAGATCGTCATCAAGTGAGATGGTAAAAGAGAAGAGAAGAGGTATCCCCCCAGGACGAGACCCTAGGGGATACCTATGATCAGAGGCTGAGACATGGATGAAGAGCTGGCAGATTCAACTGAGAATAAGTAGATAGGAGGGGAAGGAGGAGAAGCCCAGAAGGAGACAGTGATCAACAGCGTCAGAGGCCGAGGAGAGGTCAGTGAGGACGGAGATTAAGAAAAGGCCATGAGGGGCAGCTAGGTGGTGCTGTGGATAGAGCACCCACCTTAAAGTCAGAAGGACCCAAGTTCAAATCTGTTCTCAGACACTTACTAGCTGTGTGACCCTAGGCAAATCACTTAACCCTGATTGCCTCAAAAAGAAGAATTAGGCAATTAGGAAATCATTGGTAACTTTAGACTGAGCAGTTTCAGTTGAATGATGAGGTTGGAAGCCAGATTTCAGGGGATTTAGAAGAGAAACACTCTCCTAAAAGGACTTTATCTCAAGAAGTTTAGCCAAGAAAGGGAGGAGAGATTTAGAATGATAGTTAGAAGAGGTGGTAGGATCAAGTCAGGGCTTTTTTTAAGGAAGACAAGGTCATATGTGTAGGCAGCCAAGATGGAGAAAACTGGGAGAAATTGAAGATTAAAGAGAGAGTAGGGATGATTGTGGGGGGGCAATTTACTAGAGAAGACATGAAATGATGGGATCAAAGACACACATGGGGTTGGCCTTGGCGAGGAGAACGACCTGTTCATCTGAGACCCAGGTGAAGGGGGAAACAATGAGGAAGATGACTGAAGGATGTGAAATGAAGAGGAAAGAAGCAGACGCTCTTGGCAAATGGTTTCCATTTTTTTCAGCGAGACATGAGCTAGTTCCTCAGCTGAAAGAATAGGGCTTGAAGAGAGATAAAACTGTTTGGAATAGCTGCAGTGGAGAGAGGGATAGTGGATTCATGCATTTAGGACCCAGTGGTGATTAGATAGTATCAGTCTGTGATGTATCCAATCAGCATGACTCCATGACTTCCATTCAGCAGCATGTGAATAGAAGTAGAAGCAAGTGGCGGGGAAAATCCAGAGTTGGAGGTTGGCAAGATGTTATTTGGGTTGGACAAGGAAGCAAGACAATCAAGGGTTAAGGTGAGTGTGGAGCTCAAGGAGGCAAAATAGGGAAGGGAGGAGAGTGTAGACTATGCAAGGACATTGGCTTAGGAGAGAATGGAGGGGCTGAAGGAAGGGAGGCTGTGGTGATGATTGAGAACAGGGCTAGGGGCCATTGGGCAGAGAGAAAGAGGGAATTGTAGAAGATTAGAAAGAAGAAATTCAGAGCTCGTGAATAAGCAATGCTTGTAGGAGATGGTAGGATCAAGGGCGTGACCAATTCTGTGTACAGCTGAGTTGGAGAAGAAGAGTAAGTCATGGGAATTGAGGAGATTGAAGAACTAGGAAGTTAAGGCATTTGAAGCGGTGACAATATTTACCCTGATGTTGCCACCTTGAGGGCAGGAGATAGGGAGAAGAGAAAGATGATGAGCCAGACATGGAATCCACTGAGGAAGGAAGGAAAATGTCCTATGGGTTGATAGATGACAGACACCAGGATCTGGATTGGGTAATACAACTGACGAGTGGACACCTCAAAGGAAGAGAGATGGCTCCATGATGGTAGCAAACAAAGAGTCCGGAAGGGGCAATGGGGAGCAAGGAGTATTCATGCTCTCCCCACCCCATGGCATCCAGTGAGTCAGGAAGCATGAGAAAAAGTGGAGCCAGTCATGGAAAATGTGGTGAGAAAAGTGCTTTCATCAGAAGGGAGCCATGCCTCAGGGAGAACCAGAAGATGGAAGGAACGAAAGAGTAAGAGATTTAAGATGGAAGGAAGCTTTTAAATTATGGAGCAGGCATTCCAGAGGGCACAGCAGAGAGGGCAGACAGGTCTGGATACTAAACCCTTGTCAGAAAAAGAGGTTTTTCTCAACTGCTTCCGTTCAAACTGCATTCATTTGACTTTGCAAAAACTTTTTTAATTTTATGTAATCACAACTGTCCATTTTGTCTTCTGTGATCATTTCTCTTCCCTATTCAGGTAAAAAAAAATTTTTCCTCCTAGGCATAGTTGTGAATGGTATCTCCTTTTCTTATGCTCTATTTTTTTAAAAATGATGTTACCGTTCATATTTAGTTCACCTATCCTTTTGGACCTTATTGTGACATAAGGTATAAGATACTGGTCTAAATCCCGTTTCTGTCAGATGGCTTTCCAGTTTTCCCCGCAGTTTTTGTCAAATAGGGAGTATTTACTTCTGTAGATGTATCATTAATTAGATTCTTGACCTTTTGTTCTTCCAGATGAATTGTATTATTTTATCTAGTTCTAAAAAGTAAACTCTTGGTCATTTGATGAGTATGGCTCTAAATATGGGTAATAACATCATTTTATTTTTTTACCTTGGAACAACTTAACCATGAGAAATTAACCTCACTTCTATTTTTTTGTCTTCTTTTACTTCTGTAGAATATTTTGCAGTTGTACCTAATTGTAACTCCAGTCCCAAAGTCTGTTGGTATGGGAATTGGTGGAAATCAACATCTTGCATCTGTGTGAGGGGTGGCACAGAATTTAAGAGAGCGGAAGAGAACAGTCACAGTTTCTCCCATTCTGCTGGAGTCTCCTCAGTCACTTTAGGAGCTTCTGACTCCCCGTTCCAGGGGGAGGACGAAAGAGGCCAAGACTGCTTCAGGGTGCTGAAGGAAAAGACTTCGGGAAGAAGCCGGCATGAGAGGAGCTAGACGTCCCCACCATGTTCCTGCCCCCAGCTTGCTACATGAAAGACTTAGGGGAACTTGCCTTTGGATGAGATCCCATATCCCCTCTCGGTTGATCTGAGTTCCCTTGTTCCCAATGGGAGAGTTCTTTCACTGTATTGTGTGTGTCTGTGTGTATACACACATATATGTGTATGTGTATATATGTTTGCGTGTATGTGTATCCATTCTCTGATATCTGTTTTGGTATTGATTTGGATAAATGGGTTTCTTTACTAATTACTACATACATTCATTGCAGAACTGGTATTTGGTGGGGAAAGGGTCAAGTTTTGGATGTAAAGCTTGGAGTCCTGCTTCTTCTCATTAATGAAACAGTGACCAGAAGTTAGCTTGCATCTGAAGACTGTATCCCCTAGACAAGTAACATTTAAGGGAGTAGATAGATATAATTCCAGTCCAGTATGCCTCCTCTCTCTGAGGAGAGCAAAGTGGCTTCTGCTCCCAACCTCCTGCTTCTACTTCTGGCAGTAATTAAAATCTCAGGGCAGCTAGGTAGTACAGTGGATAGGGCACCAGGCCTGAAGTCAAGAGGACCTGAGTTCAAATCCAGCTTCAGATGCTTACTAGCTGTGTGACCCTGAGCAAGTCACTTAATCCTAATTGCCTCCAAAAAAAATCTGCCTTGGGTTGGAGGAGAAGAAGCTAGAGATGTCCATGTTGTCCTTCTTCAAGTCGCACAATGATACCTTCATACATGTGGGGGGATAGC
>NW_020950600.1:576933-578775 GCF_900497805.2 Vombatus ursinus | reverse complement strand
TGTTCTCACCTGTAAAATAAGGGGATTGGACTTGTTGACTTCTAAGGTCTTTTCTAGCTTTGAATTTATGGTCTCATGGTGGCATCATTGAGAGAACTATAGAAGGACAGAGCTCTGACCCCCCCACTCCCACCAATGAAAGGGAGCCAAGCTCAGGCTGGACTGAAATGGAAGGATCAGGGCATGCAAGAAGCCAGGAATGATCCCTTGCTGGGAGTTCACCTTTGGTACAGATCCAATACCAGAAGGAAGACCCTGTCTGCCCAAGAAGGCATCTCCCACCAGCCCAAAATCTTGCAGTCATTCCTTGAGCTTTTGGATTAAATGCCACCAAACTGAAAACACAAATCTCCCTGGGAGGGAGAAGACTCTGAGTCAGCTCCCAGTCATTCAGACCTCGGGGTGACAGCTCCTCAGATCCAGAGGGCCAGCGATGACAGGCATAAGAGAATGGGGGAGTTTCCCTAGGCTCCTGAGCCGTGGGGAACCTCCATTCACTGTTTCAATGGCCATTTATAAAGTGCCGGTCTGGTGCAGAGCACTGTTTACGGGGCTGTGGAGGTGCAAAGTTTAGATAAGACCTAGAGGTATAACAGGAAATGGGGTTGGGACACAAACGTAGGACCAGCCGGGACAGAACCAATGTCAACGATGGAGACTGGCACGTGTCCAGAGTGCCTCTGAGGGTATGTCCCTTCATGAAGAAGGTTGAGAACCTTGGGGGGAGAGGAGGAGGAGGGAAGAGAGTTTGGGAGGGGAGAGAGAGCCTGGATCTGACTTTAGGCCTGCCCCTAAGAATTGGTGGGCCATTAGGGCATAGAGCACTGGGTCTGGAGTCAGGAAGACTCATCTTCCTGAGTTCAAATCAGGCCTCAGACACTTCCTAGCTGTGTGACCCTGGGCAAGTCACTTCACTCTGTCTCAGTTTCCTCATCTGCAAAATGGTTGGAGAAAGAAATAGCAAACTGCTCAGGTATTTCTGCCAAGAAAACCCCAAATGGGGTCACAAAAAGTCAGATATGACTGAATAACAACAACATGCCTGACATAGGGACTAGGGCATTGGACTTGAGTCAGGAAGACCTGGGTTCAAATCTCACCTCAGATGCTTACTAGCTGAATGACTCTGGGCAAGTCACTTAACCTCAGTTTCCTCGTCTGTAAAATGAGAGGGTTGGACTCAGTGATTTCTAAGGTCCCTTCCAGCTTTTAAAGAGGTGCAGACAGAGTATATGCACTACGCTTTTGCGTAAATATTTCATATTTATTTTTTTACAGTTATTCTATGTAAACTTATATGTGTTGCTGTTATCTCCCTAATTAGAACACCCACCCCTTGTGAGGAGGGATTGATTCATTCTTCACGTGTGTCTTCCTGACCCCTCACTTAGCTCCTGGAGAACAGTAAACGCTTAATAAAGGCTTGCTGATTGATCAGTTGATGGACAGATGGATTTCCAGTTCACAGCCCTAACCAATGACAAGCTCATAAAGTCTGAGGGGTGCAGGGGAAAGAACGCTGCATTGGAGCTCAGCTATGAAGGAGAACCTGGGGAGGGGGGAGATGCTGAAATGAGTGAAGTAGCTGGGGTGTCTGGTTGTGAGTATCCCCCGGATAGCTGCTTTTACAGATTAATTCATCTCTCTCTATCTCTCTGTGTCTCTGTCTCTCACTCTCTCTCTGTCTCTCTCTCTGTCTCTGTCTCTCTCTCTCTCTATCTCTCGCTCTCTCTCTGGCTCTGTGTGTGTGTGTGTTTCTTTCTCTGTCTCTGTCTCTGTCTCTGTCTCTCTCTCTCACACACACACACACACACACACACACACACACACACACACACACAC
>NW_020950600.1:570640-576923 GCF_900497805.2 Vombatus ursinus | reverse complement strand
CACACACACACACACACACACACACACACACACACACACACACACACCAGTCCATCTAAGATTAAACTTTAGCCAAGGAGGTGTGTCAGTGGCTACCAGAGTCTGCTTCCCTCAGACCCCTGTTTAAAAGTCTTTTCACCTCGATAGATTGCACTCCCCTAGCACTGCCTTTGAGAAGCTAGCATCGCTTCCGTGCCAAGTGGAGGCATCAGGTGACAACTTCAGTAAAGGGGATCCATAGTTCTTACCTCCCATTCCGATCCTGATTTTAGGGTTCCTAAAAAGGGACTTTCTTCAGAATCCTAGAATCTCCAGGCTGGAAGGGACCCTAGGAGTCATCTAATCTAACCCTTATCTGAGTAAGAATCCCTACAACATACTGACTAAGCAGTCATCCCCTCTCTGCTTGAAGTCCCTCTAGTGATGGGGAGCTCACTACCACCTTTGACCTCCGCCTGAAGAATTCTTGTGTGGTGGAAACACCACTAGTGAAGAGCTCCCTCTAGACTTTTGGAGATTTCTGATTGTTGGGTTTTTCCTGGCATCCAGTCTAAATCTATCTGCCTCCCTGCAGCTGCTCCCCACTGCTCCTCTGGGGCCAAGAAGAATACTTCTAATTCCTCCTTCACATGAAAGGCCTTCAAATACTTGAACCTCGCTATTTGGTTACCACTGAGCTGTCTCTTCTCCAGGCTAAACATGCCCAGAATCACACACTATGTGATCGGAAATCGATCTAGCCCAACCCATGAACAAAGGAATCGATCAGTCAGTCCAACATTTCTTAAGTACCTGTTATGTGTCTAACTATAACGTACCAGCCTCCACTTGAAGCTCCCTGGTTCTTTCAAATAACTTTTGTATAATGATATGGCCCCTAAACAGCACAGAAATACTAGACTGGGCTCAGATCCAGGACCTCTGACATGTACCTGGGTGACCCTGGGCCTTGGTTTCCTCATCTGTACAATGTCCAGGTTCAACTTGTTGGCCCCAAGGACCCTAACAGCTCTCGAGCTAATCTCGTGATTGGCTCATCGGCAACCTGGTGGTCCTCCTCTGGGACCCTCTCAGCCTCTCAGTGCCCAGATGCGGTCCGACCAGAAAAGAGGACAAAGGTGTCAGTGAACTTCCTTATTCACATTAACCCTGTGAGGTCAGCACAAATATCACCATTCCCATCTGACAGAGAAGGAAACTGAGACCCTGAGACTGGAGAAAAGGGACAAGGCAATTTGTCCAGGAGTGACCCGGGCTAGAAAGTGTAAGAGCTGGAAGGCCAGAGTTCTTTCTATGGCCTGTGAGCCAAGGCAAGGATAGCTTCCCAGACTGGCCTGGAGGTGCCGACCCTTATCCAGTCTGGCTGGAGGTTGGAGGCTCCGTCTGTGACACACAGGGTTCTAGGCGTGTGAGCTCACAGAGAACAAAGACAAAGGCTAACAAAGGCTGGGAACCCGGAGGTCTGGGTCACAAAGCCGCAGACACGGCATCGTAACCTTTCAGACCTGTGGATCGTAAGACGTGGGGGAGACTCGAGAGGCCATTGGTTACCACGCCCCAGTCTTTCATCCTCGGTGTGCTCTTGGTTGTCCTCTGTGAGTCATTAACCCCACAAAACCCTGAATCACATAAAGGACTTCTTTCCCAACATTCCCTCCATCATCTCCCACACTGCTCGGCCAAGCCTCAAGTTCCCTTTGAGGGAAGCAAGGTGGCACAGTGGTGAGAGCATTTGACTTTGGAGATAGAGGACTTGAGTTCCAATTCCAACTCTATCTCAAGGCAGCTAAGTGGTACAGTGGATAGAAAGCTGGGTCTAGCAGCAGAAAGACCTGAGTTCAAATCCAACCTTCAGATGCCTACATGACTCACTTCGCTTCTCTGGGATTCAGTTTCCCTGTCTGTCAAATAAGGGTATCAGATTCAATGAGCTCTGAGGTTCCCCTAAATCTAATTCCTTATAAAACTAAATTCCCCCAGGTACTATAGTCAGAGACATCTGGAGAAGACAAAGAGAATACCATGGACATATACAACAGAATCATTCCTGATGTGAAAACTCTGAGAAGTGTTATAAATGAGAAACGGGAAAAGGAAAAGGTAACATGGCGAAACTAATATAATTCAATCTAATAAGCATAAACATAAAGCCTTGCACTTGGGGTCAAAAAATGTCAGGTGTGCCATCAAAGATGGCGGAGTAGTGGCTTGGGAATGGTTCAGATGACAAAGCCATCCCTGAAAGTGAACACTTCGCTGCCATTTTAGACCAGCCAAAGGCACAGACTGAGTGTGGAGTCACAAGGCTTGGGTTCGACTCCCATTTCTACCAGTTACTACCCGGGTTAGCTTGGGAAAAATCATTTCACTTTTCTTGGCCTCAGTTTTCCTGTCTGTAAAATGAAAAGTTTAGACCAGCTGGTCTCTGAGGTCCCTTCTAGCCCTGAGTGTAGACTGTAAATGGGAAAGAGATAGCCCTGCAAGGCTTCATCCTCCCACGGTGCGGCCTGAGCTGCCGTAGAACAAAGGAAGGGAACTGTGGGAGAAGGGGTCCTTGGGGGAGGGAAGGCACAAGTAAGAAATGGAATTCCCACAGCACCTGAAGGTTTGCAGAGCACATTCCATCACAAGAAGTCTGGGACTATGAGTGCTGCTGTTTTACAAATGTATGAAACTGTGACTTGTCCGGGTCGTCCGGCTACTAAGCGTCAGAAGAGGGATCCCAACCAAGGTCTCTCTCCTGACTCCAGGTCCAGCATCCTTACCATTAACAATGTAACATTTCTATAGTCATTCAAGGTTTGCCAAGCACAGAAGTCTCATTCAATCTTCACAGCAGTGCTGTAGGGGAGCTTTGGGGGTTTTATCTGGGTTCTTTACTTATTTGGTTTGTCCAGACCTGCAATTTCATCAGTAAAGAGAGCATAGAGAGCCCTGGAGTCACAGGACCTGGGTTCAAATCTTACCTTTGACATTTAGTACCCACGTGACCTTGGGCAAACCCCTCGCCCTTTCTGGGACTTGGTTTCCTTACTTATAAAGTGAGGAGTATGGACTGGTCCACCTCCAGTTTTAAACCTCAATCCTAAATTGCTTAACATCCCCGTGCCTCAGTTTCCTCATCTGTACAATGAGGGGGTTAAATTAGATGGCCAACCTGAGGTCCCTTCCCTATCTAAATCTAGGTTCCTATGAGTTCACTCTGCTCACACACTTAGAAAGCAGGGAGAACTGAAAGGTCAGGACACCTGCCTCTGGTCTCAAAGTCAGTGTGTTTCAGAGCCCTGACTTCAACCGAGGCCATCCTGATTCCTAGGCCAGTTCCTTATCCACGATGCCATTTGTGCTATTAACCCATTTCAAAGATGAGAACATTGAGGCTTGGAGAGCTCTGCCCCTGCAGAGGGTTTTGTGTTGGTGAGTTTCTCCTGGAACCCCCATTTTGATGAAGGGCCCAGGCTTTGCCACCATGCCTCAATCGTCTTCTTCTTCCACCCCCAGCTTTTCAGTTCCCTCTTATGTTGGTCTCTCAATGGAAACCCCTCAGAGGTAGGGAGAGGCTCTCTTTCTTGCTTGCATTTATACCCCCAATTTTAGCACAGCACTCTGCAATTAAGTGTTTAATGCTTTACCTCTGACAGGACCCTTCAAGAGGATTGAGTGAAATCCATAAGACAGATGGAAAAACTGAGGATTTAAACAAGGAATGGAGTGGCCTAGCCTAGTTATAAAGGAGCTACAGCTGGTGGCTGAGCTGATACTGGAGTCCCAATCTTCTGGCCCTCAAGCCAGAGCTGCCATAGACACACCATACTCCTTACCTAAAATTGTCTTCCCTCTTCAGACTGCCATGACACCTTCACCCAAAAGTCTCTCCCCTTCAACCTGCCATGATGCCAGAAATTCACCTGTTAAAGATTCAGTCCTTCAGATAAAAGCATTATCTATCCTCTGCCAACTTTCATCAGTACTGGTAATAGCAGAACTTATGGGAAGGGTGTTATTATTGATAATGGCCCACATTTCAATACGGCCATGATCACACACTGAATGCTAAAGGACCTCAGAGGTCATCTGGACCACCCTCTTCATTTGAGAGAGGAGGAAAAGTAAGCCTAGAGAGAGGAAACTGCCTGGCCAAGAAAGGAGAATACCAATCAAAACAAAAAAAAATTTCTCTAGCCCAAAGAGGGAATTAAAAGAGAGGGAGGAGAAAAAACTCTAATTTAAAAGGATGCTTTTACATGGGTTCCCAAAGCAGGCAGTACTGGGGGGTGCTGGACCTATGCAGGGAGGGGTGTGGTAGTAGCCTTGGGTGACACAAAATTAAAAAAAAGAAAAACAATAACAACAAAAAAAAAGTTAAAGGGTTAAAGAAAGTAGCTTTCTGGGGGGGCACTGAGTACTTTTTTTTTTAAGGCAATGGGGTTAAGTGACTTGCCCAGGGTCACACAGCTAGTAAGTGTCAAGTGCCTGAGGCCGGATTTGAACTCAGGTCCTTCTGACTCCAGGGCCAGTGCTCTATCCACTGCACCACCTAGCTGCCCTGAGTACTTTTTTTTTAAAGGGGGCAGTAGGCCAAATAAGTTTGGGGACCTCTGCTTAGATGATCTCTTAAACAATTAGAGACTGGCTGAACAAATTATAGCATATCAATGCAATGGAATATTCTTGCAATATAAGAAATTTTGAAAGAGATGATTTCAGCTATATGAACTGAAACAGAGCAAAGTTAAGTCAGATGAGAACACCATTTTATGCAAGGTGAGATGATAAAAATTAATACTGCTTAGAGTTTCTACTGGATTGATTCTACAATGTAATTGATTTTACGCTGCATTGATTTTTATCATTGAGCCTATGTCTGCCTAAAGCCACCTTTCTAGGTCCTTGAGTTGAGCTCAGGAATTTAGCTTTCCCTCTGAGTAAAGTTATAAATAAAAGAAAAAGTATTATCTCTCATACCAGTAGCCCTTGGGATACTTCCAGGACATCTGTTTGTCATCTTTAAGTCCCACTAGTTAACTCAGTACCATCCCCAAAAGATATGTCTTCTGTCCTTGGCCATCCTTATGAAATTTGGGGAGATTTTATCTCTTCCAAGGAGACAGCAAGTCTGGTAGTTTTGCTCCCCTAGCAAGGATTACATGATTCAAATGGGTCTAATAAAACAATATTCCTTAGTTGTCAGAAAAGGGCATGATTAGCCTCACTTGAATGCCAGTCCACCCTTCTGAGTACAGCCAATCATAATGTCCATGCCTTTCCAAGACCCCTTTTTTGTTGTATATCAATAAAGAGGGTCCTCCCCTTCTCATTGGGGTTGCTGGTTTTACTGAGGTTGCCAGTCTGACCCAATTGTTAACAGTTATACACATCACTGTTAATAAACTAATTTTGCTTGGAGTCCTATGCCTCAGTTTAGCTTTATTGAATTTATTTGCCACAGAGGCAAAAATATTGTAGAGACATACAACTTGGAAAGATTTAAGAATGCTGGGCAGCCACATGGTACTATTCATCTTAACTTTTTTTTATTTTATGGTTAGATTTATCTAGGTCTGTGAGAAGTAAATCGAGGTCCCCCACGATTACAGTTTCACTGTCTATTTCCTCTTATAATTCATTTGACTTTTAAAAATTTGGATAAAAAGGGGCAGCTAGGTGACACAGTGGATAGAGCACTGGCCCTGGAGTCAGGAGGACCTGAGTTCAAATGCAGACACTTGACACTAGCTGTGTGATCCTGGGCAAGTCACTTAACCCCAATTGCCTTGCAAAAAAAAAAAAAAAGATTTAAGAATGCTGATACAATGACCAGCTATGACTGTAGAGGGCCATAATGAAGCATGAATCCCATCTCCTGACAGAGAGGTAGAGGACTCAGAGTGAAGGAAAAAACATACATTATTAGATATGACCAATGTGGGAATTCATTTTGCTTGATTATACTTATTTCTTACAAAGGTTTGTTTCTTCTCTGCTTTTAATTGGGAAAGGTAAGGTAGCAACAGTGAATCAAAAAAAGAAAAAAAAAGAAAAGAAAGAAGGATATTCAATTTTTCTTAATGCACAGAAAAGAACAAAAGAAAGTTCATGGGGCAGCTAGGTGGTAAAGTGGATAGAGCACTGGCCCTAGAGTCAGGAGGACCTGAGTTCAAATCCAGCCTCAGACACATAACACTCACTAGCTGTGTGATCCTGGGCAAGTCACTTAACCCCATCACCTAGCAAAAAAAGGAAAGAAAGAAAAGAAAGAAAGAAAGAAAGAAAGAAAGAAAGA
>NW_020950600.1:557802-570540 GCF_900497805.2 Vombatus ursinus | reverse complement strand
ATGAAAGAAAGAAAGAAAGAAAGAAAGAAAGAAAGAAAGAAAGAAAGAAAGAAAGAAAGAAAGAAAGAAAGAGTAGTAAGGCTGGAAAGGTAGGGTGGGGCCAGGTTGTGAGTAAAGGGCCCAACAGAACTTGGTCTTTGATCTTAGAGGTAATTGGAAGCCACTGTAGTTTACTGAACAGGAGAGGAAGGTGGGTAGCTCAACTTTCCCAGTCTCCCAGTCTCACAGGGCTCAGAAAGGGGAGGGCCACCCATGGGGATGACTACTTCCTCTCCCTTGAGACTTGGTCTTCGTTGTGGTATAGCACCAAGAGGGCTGGATTTGGAGTGAGGGGACCTTGGTTCAAATTCTGCCTCTGACGGTCACTTACCTGTGTGATGTTGGACAATCCCACCACCAGCGTGGAATAGCGCTTCTGGCTTGCTTTTCATTATACCCCATCATTCATCCAATGTTGTGGTTGTGGGTGTGGGTGGGTGGGTGTGTACTGTGACTAAGCCGTCCTTCCATTTGGAGGCAAGAGTACTACCCCATCAAGGCTGAATTTAAAGTGAATCCTGGTTCTGTCCCTTACTACTTGTGACCTTGGGCTAAGTGCTTTACCTTTGGGGCCTCAGTTTCCTCCTCTGTAAAGTAAGGGGGATGACTAGATGACATTCAAGGTCCCTTCCAGGTCTAGAAATACGATCTGTATCGAGTCAAGTCAATGAGCATTTACTTAAGCCAAGAAGAAAGATGTTCTGTAATGGCAAAGAGCAGGGGCATGGTAGAGAAAGCCCAGAGAGTGAGGAGTGCAGCCTGGAGAGGAATGAAGACGTGGCTGACCTGGGCAACCTCCTTAAAATGAAGTGTGGGAGGAGCCAGCCAATCACAGAGAGAGACCACCTAGCCCAAGGTCACAGGGGAAAGACATCTAGCTGCCATATTTACGTGCGCCTGGGATGGGTAGTAGGGGCTGTGTTGACCCACATTCTCATCTCTTTCTCTCTCTCCTCCCCCAGGTCTCCCTCCAGAAAAATGAAAGCACTGGGGACCCCGAGATTGTCTTAAATGACTCTCCCCAGGTGGTGTATAAGGAGAGCCGCGCTCCCCACAACATGCCTGTCATCTGCCATTATTCTCTGGACGCTTACTACTTTGCCTCCCTGTCCTGGGTGCGGCCAGGCAAGAAGGATGTCAAAGTAAGGCTGCCTGCTAGAGAAGCCCTGAGTAAGGCTGGGACAATGGGGTTTTTCTCCAGGGTGGAAAATTTAGAGGGTGTTGATAGCACAATTCCTCCCCTGCATGTCCTAACCCAAGGTGGCCTCATTCTGGGAGCCCTTCCTCCCTTCAGCTGCTTAGAAAATGTGCATGTCATAGCATACTGCACCCCCTCTGGGGGTCACACCCAAGATGAGCCTACAACCCCTCCCCCAAACACATACACACACACACACACACACACACACACACACACACACTTTCTCACCATTACTACTTGAACCTGGCACCACCATTTCTAGTTAGAGGCCTACTGAGTGCTTCTCAGTTCTTTCTGTACCATCTTCACCAGACTTTCTGTCCCCAGGCACCTACCAAGAAAGCCTGTTTTCCTTTCGGTCCCCTACCCAGGGCCATATTCTATAGCATCCTGCCCCACCCCATTAGGCTGCCTAGGACACGATCCAAGCTGAGCCTCAGAAGATAAATCAGAAAGGAGACGAGGGGTGGGGGAACAGTCAGCACACTGCTGAATTAGCCCAGGACTTGGGGAAAGGGGGGAGGAGGTCCTAGACCCCTGGTCTAGGAACCAGAATACCTGGGTTCAATGACTTACTGTAACTTGTTTGTGACTTTATACAAGTCACTTCAGGGATGGAGAGCTGAGGGACCTGGGTTCAAACTCTGCCTCTGACAGTCTCTGACGTCATAGATCAAAAGCTAGGGGACTTGAGAGGCCCCCATTTTACAGAAAGGAAAACTGAGGCCCAGGGATGTCACATGACTTGCTCATCCTGCCTCTGAAACCCTCCCCAGCCTCCTCTCCACCTCCTGGCTTCCCTGGCTTTCTTCAAGTCCCAGCTAAAATCCCATTGTCTACAGGAAGTGTTTCCCAACCCCCCTTAATTTTAGAGCCTTCCTCTTGTTAATTATGTCCAGTTCACGCAGTTTGTCGTTTGTACATAGTCGTTTACACATCGTCTCCCCTATTAGACTGTAAGCTCCTTGAGGGCGGGTACTGGCTTTTGCCTTTCTTTGTACCTCCAGCACGTGGCATAATGCCCGGCATGAAGCAGGTGCTTAATAAATGTCTACTGACTGGCTGATTTCATGTGTGACCTTAAGGAAGTCACTTAACTTTCAGGGGCCTCAGTTTCTTCATCTATAAAATAAGGAAGCTGGGGCAACAGGGCTACTGAGGTTCTTTTTGGCTTTATGATCCTGGGACCTGATTGTGTCTGAGGCAGGATTTGAACCCAGATCTTCTCGGCTCCCAAGTTCAACATCCTATCTGCTACTTCCCCTCTTGGTGCCTCACTTTCCTCCTCTCTAAATGCAGGAATTGGGCCAGGCAAGTCACTTAGCCTCAGTTTGCCTCAGTTTCCTCATCTGCAAAATGGGGGTGATAATAGCAACAGCTCCCTCCCCAACTTGTCATAAGAATCCAATGAGATAGTATTTGTCAAGCATGGTGCCTGGCACACAGTAGGTGCTTTATAAATGCTTGTTTCTTCTCTTTCTTTTGTCCCCTCCTAGTCAGTGCTGTGGGTGTATCAAAAAACAGGCCACCAGCCGGTGGAGAAGAGAGAGATGCGCAAGTTAGACCGCCTGCCGCCGGTGCAGGCCCTGGTTCACACGGACACGCACCGCGTGCTGGTTGCCTACTGCGGCGACCTGTTTCTGCGGGTCTTCGGGGACCACAGCGTGAGTTTCAAGGCACGCTGCGTGGTCCCCAGTCGCTTCTCCATCAGCTGCCTCGCCTACGACCCGAGGGCGGACTTGCTGCTGTCGGGCATCACGGGGGCTGTGGTCACCTGGATCATCGAGCCGGGAGGGAAGGGTCTGCACATCCTGCAGATGGTCAGCATGTCGGGCAGCGAGCTGGTGCAGGGGATCAGCCTGGACGGGCCGGGGAACTCCATCCTGGCCATGTGCGAGAGCTTCCTGCGGGTCCTCAGCTGGCGCGACCAGACGCAGCTGGACGAGCTGCAGGCCTTCTCGTCCCCCACCAGCGGGCATCCGCTCACCTGCTGCTGCACCTGCTCCACCGAGGGCTACCTCTTCGGGGGCAACCAGGCCGGGCAGATCCTCATCTGGAACCTGGACCAGAGCGCCGACCGGAAGTCCTTTGTCAGCTTCCAGGCCCACTCGGGCCCCGTGGTGCTGGTGCACGACCGCGCCGACATCCACACGCTGCTGACGGCGGGGGGCGAAGGCCTGCTGAAGGAGTGGCACCTGACGTCGGGCCTGCTGCTGCGCAAGCTGCAGCTCTGTGAGGAGGCGCTCCTCCGCATGCAGTACATCGGCGGCAGCACCTTCTTCTGTCACACCCAGCACACCTTCGTCTTGTTCCGCATGTCTTCTTTCTACCAGCTCTTTAACAACTGCGGGGCCAGCCCCCGGCGCCTGGAACGCCTCAGCTGCGGGGAAAACCAGAGCCTCATCTTCTGCCACACCGACGACGGCCTCTTTCGCTTCCTGTGCCCCATTACCGGCGAGCTCCTGTTCCTCACCTGGCCCTTCAAAGCCCTGGACAGCGCCGTCACCTCGGCCTATGACCCCGGACAGAGGGAGCTGTTTGTGGCCATGGGGAATGCCAACCTGGTCGTTTTTGATACCACCAAATGCCCGTCGATGCCCAAATACATCCTGCAGGCTTGCAGTAAGCCTGAAGATAAGATACAGTGCATGGCCTACGGGCAGCCTCACCTGGGCTGCAGCATAGACGGGCTGATCTACTGCGGCCACGAGAGCGGCATCGTGAGCGTATTGTCCAAGCACGTCTACGCCCGCACTGAGAAATACATGCATGTCGGACCCGTCCTGATCATCTCCACCCTGATTGGGTCCCCCACCAGCTCCAGGGAGAACACCTTGATATGTTCCTATGGCATGGACCACTATGTGCACCTGTCAGAGGTCATCTTCGAGGGCTTAAAGGTGAGTCTGTCCGCCTTCACCAGCATTCTGAGCAGCTGCCACATCCACCACCTGATCCTGATGCCCAAGTCTGTGGGCGCCATCACCGATGAAAGTCGCCTTCGGCTCTGGAAGTACTGTGACTTCCTGGTGTCCCCTAAAATGAGCCAAGACTCATCTTTCCGAGAGACGCGGCCCCTGCACAACCACCCAATTGTCTCCTTTGATATCTGCCTGAGCCTGAGGATCTTCGCCACGGGGGCCAGCGACGGCACGGTGGGCATCTGGGACATGAAAGGCAATTCTGTGGCCAGATTCAACTCCAGCATGCAGTTCGGCCCGATTTGCTTTGCCAACGAACGGGGAGATCTGCTCCTCACTTTCAACAGTTGCATCTACTTAGTATCTTGCATGAAGCTGCTCCCTCTTTCCCGGCTCAACTATTTGGCTAGCCTGAACCTGGAGGATGAAGTGAAACAGATGGCCAAACCATTCTTGCCCAGCTTCTTCTTGTCCTTTGAGACCTTGTTCCTGCCTCACTACGTCTACATGGGCGAAGGGATGCAGAAACTCCAGGGGCTAGATGCCCTGCCCAATTTGCGGACCATTGCCTTTGACCATACAGTCCCCCATGTGGTGGAAGAGATGGACGGCCAAGTTGCCCTGAAGGGCAAGTCCCAGAAGGGGAAACGCAAGATTGTTTTCATGTTGGACGAAACCCCAGAGGAACAGAAGGCTCCCCTGTCCGTCTTCACCCAAGAAGAGTTAGCACTCTGGGATGGACGGCACCCTATGAGGTTGTTGCAGCGTTTCTTTGGCCAAGGGCGGAAGTGGCTCATTGCCCCAGATGGCTATATCCCTAACTCGGTGGTAAGGGCCCTCCTCTGGCCCGAGGGAACCCCCATCTTCCTTCGGTGCAGGCTACAGGACAGCCGGCGAGACTGGAAGTATGACGTATCCAAGTTTAGGTTCTTTGCTACGGAAAGTGCGACTGAAGAAGATGAAGAACTGAGCTTTGAGGTCAACGAAGAGCTGGCCCGGCGTGCCATGTCCCCATCTCAGGAAATCTTCCTGAGCTTCAAGGACCGAGATCGGCAGATGAGCGACATGTCCGTCAACAAGACCATCACGACCCTGCTCGGCATGATGACCAACGCGTTACCTGAGAGATACAGGCAATGTATCAACATCATGTCACAGATCTTTGCCAGCTACGACGTGGCGCCGGCGCTGCGCTCAGAAACAGCTCGGCAGCTGCTGGACGACACGTCCCACTCGAAGGCTGAAATCCGGAGGGACGCCTGGGAGGGCCTGGAGCGGCTCGGCCTCATCAGCCACCTCTTTGCCATCCCCCTGATCCGCGGTTTGCTGGATGTGGATGAGAAAGTACAGGCGAAGGCCTGGGAGCTCATAGGCTCTCTGACGGGCATCCGTGACAAGGCTGCCTTATTGGAGTTGCTCCAGAACCGCGAGACCTTCCGAGGGCTACAGTAAGTGACGGAGAATCCAGCGGCGTGGCTTCCTCTGATTTCCCCTTTTCCTTCCTTGGGCCAATGTTTACTTCCGCCCAGAGAATAACAGTCCCAGAACTGGACGGGACTTTATAATTTAAGTCTATCTCATGCGGGAGCCAGCGGGTTAGGGAAGAAAGAAGTCAGAAGACCTGGGTTCCAATCTCACCTCTGACACTACCTATGAGACCTTGAGCAAAGTATTTCACTTCACTGGCCTCAATTTCCTTATCTATATATGGAAAAAAAAAATAGGGGCAGCTAGGTGGTGCAGTTGATAGAGCACTGGCTTTCGAGTCAGGAGGACTTGAGTTCAAATCCAGTCTCAGACACACGATACTTACTAGCTCTGTGACCCTGGGCAAGTCAATTAACCCCAATTGCCGCACCAAAATAAATAAATAAATAATGGGGTTGGAATAGAAAGTCCTCTGAGGTCCCTTCTAACTGCTGAGGAATGATTCTAGGTTGCCCCCAATAACATCCCCAGTGGGGGAGCGTCCAACCTCTCCCTCCTTCAGTCCACCCCTCAGCCTTTTTCCTTCCCCAACCCACCTGCCCTTGCTCTAATCCCCTTCTCTGCTCTTCATGAGGCCCTCCTGGTCCCTTCTTCTTCCTGGTCCCCTCTCCTCATCTTCCCCAGAGCTCTTCCCTCCCTTAGCCCCGGGGCATCACTTCCTCTTTGTTCTCCCCAGGCAGGAGAAGATTGGGGATGAGTCCTTGGACCAGCTGCTAGGGATGCGGCTCCATGACCTTCACAACCTAAGGGAAATGGCGGAGCACCAGCTCGGCGACGACCTGACCCCTACCAGCATTAAAGCAAAAATGGACTTATCTTCAGAGCTGTCACTGCTCACTCAGCACCCAGCCTTCAGGACTGCCCAGACCACTTCTGATTCCGATGTTCCCAAAGGCCGAAAGAAACAGAAGGAGCTCAGCAGAAGGGCAGGTATGTGGCTGGTACAGAGTATTGCTGCGGGGTATTCCCTGGAGTTGAAAGGGGGTAAGCCATCCAGGGAAGGGCTGACAGGAACAGGGGTGGAAAGGGGCGGAACTTCCTACAGAAAAGGGAGGATCTAAGGAAGGGTCATCCCCACAACAAAAGCTTCTGTCTTTGCTGACCACTCCTTCCTATTGTGAACTCAGTTTTCTCATCTGTAAAATGGGCATCTACCTCACAAGGCCGTGCAAATGATTCTTGTTATCATTATTAACAAACCCTCCTGTCCCTCAGCCTCTGAGGCCCCCACACTTTCTTGCCTCCCCCTTGCCTCTCACTACTTCTCTGGCTCCCTCTCTGGTCCTTCCCCCTCTTCTCAGTGTAGCCTGGGGCTGACATTTTCTCGCTCTGTAGACTGGTGTTCTCATTCCGTCCTGCTTCCATCGACATAGAGAATGATTCCCGAGTCTCCGTCTCCAGGCCTGACCTCTCCCCTGGATTCCAGCCTGGAGGATGCTGTGGACCGAATATCCCGCCAGCATCTCAGATGCAGAGGTCTAATATGATGGAAACAGGCCTCCACCTCTGACTTGGACAAATATGTTCCCCTCAGATTCCTTGTCTGTAGAATGAGAGTTGTCATACACCTGACCACAGATGAGAGCCAGGGACCTGAGAGGGCCTTGAAAGCAGCCCAAGGTAACCAGAAGACCTAGATTTGGAGCCAGGGTACCGGGAGATGAGTTTCAGCTATCTTGCCTCTGGGACATTAGGATAAACTGTGTCAATCATCTTGGCTTCATGTCATGTAGCCAGTGGCACTGTGGATAGAGGCCTGGGCTTAGAGTTGGGAAGATCGGCATTCAAATCCAGACTCACGAACTAACTAGCTGTGATGTTAAGCAAGTCACTTAGCTTCTGTTTGCCTCAGTTTCCTCATTTGTAAAATGGAGAAAACAATAGCACCTCCCTCCCAGGGTCTTTGTGAGGATCAAATGAGATAATATTTATAAAGTGCTGAGCACTGTGCCTTACACACAGTAGGCACTAAGTAAATGCTTATTCCCTTTCCCACTAACATGTGATCTGGGCCAAATTACTTCTCCTTTTTCAGGCCTCAGTTACCTTTTCTGTAAAAAGAGGGGATTGGACTAGATTATAAGGTTCATTCCAACTATATCCTTAAACTGAGTTTTTTTCTTTCCCTCTAAACCTACATTTTCCTTTTGACGTCATTATTTCTGTCATGGGCCCAACCATTCATAAAATCACATATTTGGAGCTGGAAGGGACCTGAGAGGACATTATGTCCAACTTTCTCGTTTTAGAGATCAGGAAACTGAGGAACAGAGATGGCAAGTGATTTGCCCGGGGTCATACAGCTAAGAAACGCCTGAAGCTGGATTTGAGCTCAGGAAGATGAATAGAACACTCTATGTTCTATGGCACCCCATAGTGGTCAGTGTATGAATAACCACCAAGAACAAGATCCCAACCCAAGCTCAGAGAGATAAGGGAAATATGTAAAAGTCTGAGCAGCTGCTGTCAGTAGATGCTGCCAGCCCATCCTCCTGTCACAAAATTGGTCAATGGTACCAAGCAAACTTGTAGGAGAGCAAGCGGAAAGGGGAAGCATCACGGTTAAGATTCAGAGCGAGAAGAGAGAAGGAAAGGGGTCCACAGTGGCTATCACTGCAAGGAACATCCCATCTCGCTGGTGGATGACAGTTACTGGTGCATTTCCACATTAGAGGACCTGATGCACCCATTTGCGTAGAATCACACAGACAGTAAATGGCAAGATTTCAACCCTAATCTTCCTAACTCCCAGGATAGCCTGTGCTGGGCTGACTTTCATAAGCAAAAGAAATCTGTCAGTCAGGAGTTGAACCGCATTTATTAAGCTCTTACAGTGCACCAAGTGCTGTGCTAAATTTTGGGAACAGCAGAAAGGAAGATGGCTCCTGCCCTGTGAGCTCAGGGAGCTCACATTCTAATAGAGAAAGATGATACGTGAAAGAAAGAAGGAAAGGAAGGGGGGTCTGGAGGCCTTCCTGGAGAGGAATTGAGGAGACCTAACATCTAGGGAAAACCGCTGTTTGCCAACTACGTCTTTGGTGGGCTCACAGCGCATCATTGTAGAAACAAGAAACGGTTACCCCAGGGATTACCATTCTAACCAATGTCTTCAGAGTCCAGCCCAGTGACACTGCTCAGGATGTAAAAAGAGTCATGAACTCTGGGATATTCAAAGTCAGTCTGCCATCCAGCCACTGCACTAAAGAATCTGGTGTCTGATTCGAGAGTCAGTCTAGTTTTAATCACAAGAAATCCCACCAGAAAGATGACACGATGGAAGGAAATGTTGTTGTTCATTTGTGACCCCACGGACGATAGCACACCAGGCCCTTCTATCTTCCACTGTCTCCCAAAGTCTGGGAAAGAAATGTAATGGAAGACATTTTTTTCCGTGTAGTAATGGGAATTCAGTTACCTGACAGCATCATCTATCTGGAACATAACCAAGAACCACGAAGTAATTTTTTTTTAAGCCTGAACAAACAAAATAAATGTGACCAAAATTCTCGAAATGAAAGAGATTTGATGCAATCACTTAGAACTTGAAATCTCCATCTATGGGACTTTGTAGCTGCAACACCCATGGACACTCAACTGCCCAGTAACAAGAGATACCACAGGGGCAGCTAGGTGGCACAGCGGATAGAGCACCAGCTCTGGATTCAGGAGGACCTAAGTTCAAGTCCGGCCTCAGACACATTACACTTACTAGCTGTGTGACCCTGGGCAAGTCACTTAATCCCATTGCCTAGTTCTCCCCCAAAACAAACAGAAAAATAAAAAACAAGAGACACCACCAGCCTAACAGAGACATTGGGACATAACTGCTTCTGTATTCACGCAGTGTGTTATGGAGCCTTGTGTCAGTCTGGAAGAGCCTGTGTAAACTCCTCAGCAATAATTTTTTTAAAACTAAACTAAATAATAATAATTAATATATACTGATTATTAATATAATACTCTAACATCATAATAAATAAAATGCATAGGATTAGAAAGGAAACCAATTACATTGAATTAGATGAATGTCAAAACATTGGCCTTCTCCCCTAACCTTACCTATCTATCCACTGGCCCAGGAGCTTTCCACAGTCACTGGTGAGGTCGTGAACAGTCCCCTTTGCCAGGTCCTTCACTAGCCTGGTTGAACTCTTTGACAGCAGCTGGATGGCCTCTGAGCATCTCATTTGCTTTCCTATTCCATTTCATTCAACTCCACAAACATTTATCAAGCCCCTACCAGGTGTGAGGTACAGGGTTAGACTTGGCTTATCCAAAGAAATAGGCCTCCCATTAGAAAAGATATAGATAAGGCAATACCAGGTATGTTAAAGGGAGTTGGGAGAGTGGGGTAGGAGGTACCTGCAGCTGGGAAAGTTTGAGAGCTGAGCCTCTGAGGCTTTTTTGTTTTTTTAAGGCAATTGGGGTTAAGTGACTTGCCTAGGGTCACACAGCTAGTAAGTGTCAAATGTTTGGTCTGAGGCTGGATTTGAACTCAGGTCCTCCTGACTTCAGGGCCAATGCTCTATCCACTGTGCCACCTAGCTGGGGCACCCCCCCGCCGAGGCTTTCAAGAGGGGAAGGTGAGGAAGGATTCTAATCCAGACACAGGAAACAGCCTCTACAAAGGCCCAAGAATGGAGGATTAAGGATAAAATGTTGAAGCTGGGAACTAACCAGGGGGCTAGTTTGGCAGTCAGAAGAAGGGAGGGGGCCCAGGGTGAGAGTCCTGGGTCAGCAGGGCATGGCCTCTGATCCAGATGGTGGTAAGAAGAAAGTGAAGCCTAGATAAAAGAGGCGTTAGCCATGAGATGACCACAGAAGAAGAGATAAAGAGACAGAAACGTGACTGAACTAATCGTTCTTTCAGTTGTGTCTGACTCTTCATGACCCCATTTGGGTTTTCTTGGCAAAGATACTGAAGTGGTTTGCCATTGCCTTCTCCGGCTCATTTGCAGATAAGGAAACTGAGGCAAACAGGGTAAAGTGACTTGCCCAGGGTCACACAGCTAAGGAAGTGTCTGAGGCCAGATTTGAACTCAGGAAGATGAGTCTTCCTGACGCCAGGCCCAGCGCTCTATGCACCATGGTGCCACCTAGTGGGTAGAATTGATGCAAGGGAAAGGGGAGAGTCCAAGAGACTCATTTTGGTTGCATACTTTCCAGTCCAGTAGGGGCTTACTGATAAGTGTTTGCCCAATGAAGGAACGACTGAAGGCATCAGTTTCCCTAGCTTTGGGCTTGGAATCCAGAGGCCAGAGATAGGCTGTGTCTTTGACTCTTGTCCTTTGAGGGATTCTGCCCAGCTTCCCTTAGATCGGGGACAGCTTCTCTCCTCTGTCACATTGTGTGTGTGTGTGTGTGTGTGTGTGTGTGTGTGAGTGTGTATTTGTTTGTGTTTTCCTGCAGCGAAATTCATGTCTTTGGGTACCCTCAAGAGGTCCAGAGATGAAAGTCAAGATGGCAGAAAAACCGTTGAATCCATTAGCTTGGAAAGTACCAAGTCGCCGTCGAAAGCCACCGAGAGCAAGGTCAGCCTCCGATCAGCCGCGTCATCCACTCAGTCGCCTCAGAGCAAGACACAGAGACAATCCAGGGAGGACGGCCAGGACGTCCAGAAGCTGGGACCACGGGATTATCCGAGCAAAGAACCCCTGAGTGATTATGTTGATATGAGCCTGAAGGTCATGAGACAAGCTCGAATCAAAAAGGCCATAGAGGTGTCCAAGGAGGTACCCCTGAAGAAGAGGGCCAAAGGGGCTAAGGGAAAGAAGATTAAAACTGGGAAGAAGGTGGAGGAAGAAGAGGAAGAGGAGAAGCAAAATGAAGGAGGGCAAAGAGAACCGGAGAAGGATGAGGAGAAGAGGGATGGCAAGGTGTCCAGGAAGAAATCTGGCTACCTCGAACAAGGCAAAGATGAAACCTGGAGGGATGACATCTGCCAGCTAATGAACCTGAGAATTTCCACTTCCCAAAAGCAGCTGGTTGAGGATCTGGGTCAAGAGATAGTGGCTGTGGCTGAGGAGATGCTAGAAAAGCCGTCCCCCAGCTGGGAACTCTTCCAGGCCATCTGTCCTTTCCTACAGCCTTCCGAGGGGGAAGAGGCGGGGGAAATGAAAGAGGTGAAGGAAGAGGAAGAGGAGGATGAGGAGGAGGAGGATGTGGTCTCAGAGGAAGACTCAGAGGCTGGGTCAGAGGAGGTGGGTCTTCAGAAGGCCAGAAAAAGGAAAGTGTTTTTCTCGGACATTGAAGGCCTTACCTTGCAAGAGGCTAAACTCAGGAGACAAGAGTGGAAACTGCTTCAGAAAAAGAAGAGACTGGCCAGGGAAGAAGGCAGTCTGGCCAAGACAAAGGAAGAACTGGCCAGGAGAGAGAAAGAGCTGGCCCAGTTACAGGTACAGCTGGCTGAGGAAGAGAGAAAGTCTTTAAGTGGCACCGAGGAGGAACACGAGGCCTTAGGGAGCAAACTCTCGGACTTGAGGTTGTTCAAGGAGAGCATGCAGGAGTCCAAGGATAAAATGAGGCTGGCCAGGGAGTACAGAGTGAGGGCCAATGAAGAGAGGAGGCTGGCCAGGGATATGACAAGGGAAAAGGCTCACAGAGGCAGTATCCCAAAGGAAGATCAGCCCCAGGCCCAGGAGAAGAGGACACTGGCTAGGAGGAAGAGGGCAGATGCAAAGGAGAAGATGGAAAGGACCCTAGAGGAAACATTAGAACTCTGGGAGAGGAAAAGGCAGGCTCAGGAAGAAACAGAACATCTTCTGGAGATGAGCGCCTTGCATCCAGTGCCAAAAATAAGTGCAGTAGAGGGGCCGCCTGAGGTGGGGTCATCAGAGGAAAGGCCCTCTGAGGAAAGGCCCTCTGAGGAAAGGCCCTCTGAGGAAAGGCTGTCTGAGGAGAGACCATCTGAGGAAAGTCCATCCAAGGAGGGGCCATCTGAGGAAAGTCCATCTGATAAAAGTCTGTCTGAGGAGGAGCCATCTAAGGAAAGTACGTCTAAGGCGGGGCTGTCTGAGGAAAGGCTGTCTGAGGAGGTGCCGTTTGAGGAAAGTCCATCTGCGGAGGGACTGCGTGAGGAAAGTCCATCTG
>NW_020950600.1:537653-557792 GCF_900497805.2 Vombatus ursinus | reverse complement strand
CATCTGCGGAGGGACTGCGTGAGGAAAGTCCATCTGCGGAGGGACTGTATGAGGAGGGGCTGCTGCTGGAGCACAGGGGGATACTGCCAGAGAAAGCGCTGCTCTTGCTTCAGAAACAGGAAATGCTGACATCTAAGCAGATCCAATTAACCAAGGGGGAAAGGTGGGAAAGGATTCAACTGATGCAGATGGAAATTAAGCTCCCCACTGAAGAGAAAACTCCGTTGTTGCAAGAGAAGCAACTGGCCGCGGAAAAGGCAAAGGTGACTAAGGAAGGGAAGGAGCATCTGTGGAAAAAGCAGGTGCTATCGAAGGAGGAGATGGAGCTGAGCCCTGATGAAGAGTCCATGGGAGAAGAAAGGCTTCTGTACAAAAAAGAGAAGAGAAGGGACCTCAGGGAAAAGGGGAGGAGACTAGAGCAGGAAGGGAAAGAAGTGGCCGTGGAGAAACAGGAGCTTTTCGTAGAGGGGATTTTGCTGAAGGAAAGGAAGAGGAAGATTAGCGAGCAGATGAAGAAGATGTGGAGGGAAAAGGAGCAACTCCAAAGGACTTCTTCCCCTGGGGAGATGAGTGAGTCCTCCAAGGAGACAGGCTCCAGGGAGAAGCAAGCGTCCTCAGAAGAAAGTGAACTCCAGAGCGAGGATGAATGGAAGAAGTCAGAGCTGGAGTTGGAGGAGGGAGAGCTGAGCAGTGAACAGATGAGACAGCTGCGGGGGAAGAGATGGAAGCTTCAGAGGAAGACGGAGCTATCCAGCACGCCAAGTGGCATGCTGAAAGATGAAGAGGTGGTCAAGTCTGCCGGGGAGAGGTCAGCGATGAGGCGGAAGGTCCGGGAAAGGAGGAGGCAGCTCCGGCAAGAAAGAGGGCTGATGGAGGAGCAGAAAGAGCTGCCCAAGGAAGAGTTCAGGAAGATGGAGAAAGAGGAGCTCCTGAGAGAGGAGGCGATAATGAAGCTGTCTGAAGAGCTTTTCCTCCTGGAGGAGAAAATGGCCCTAAGACAGAAGACTCTGGCTCACCATGGGAAAAGTCCGGCTGATGAAGAGAGGAGGCTGGCCAAGGAGGAGAACACACTGGCCCTGTTGGAGAAGAAGGTCTACTCCAGGGAGATGAAACTCGCCAACAAGGAATGGAAGCTGGCCATGGCAGAGAGAGCCAAGCTCCAGAAAGAGACTGGCTCTCAGATGACCGAGGAGGAGGTGAAGGAGACTGGGGAGCTGCAGAAGTGGTTGGAATGGCTTCAGCAGAAGCTTTGGCAAATTAAGAATGCAATGGAGCTGAGGAAGGAGGAGAGAGCCAGGGAACGCCGGGAACGCCCCTTGGACAAGGGGCCAGAGGAGTTGGAGGAAGAAGAAGAGGAGGAGGAGGAGGAGGAAGAGAAAAAAGATACATACGATATCACTGAAATGACTATGGAAGAGAGTCTATTCGTCTCAAAGGAAGTTGTTTTGGGAAAACCTTCGCGGAAGGCAGTTGAGAAGCGTCCCAAGAAAGTTATGGGGCTAGAAGTTCTGAAGCCAATTTCTTTCACCATGGGAGAGAAAGAAGAAGAGTACCAGAAGGCCTTGAAGAAACTTGAAGTCCTAACTCCATGGGGAGACGTACAAGATGCTGCCAGTTCTTGGGAAAATATTCAGAAGCAACTCTATCTAGCCCGGCACAGATATATGTTTCAGAAGTTCAGAAAGGGGGTGGCTTTGGAAGCTGGGGCCAGAGGCCAAGAAAAGGGAAGAAGGGAGCCCCTCTTGAAGCTCCACCACCTCAGAAAGCTCAAGGTCCCCTCTTATGTGGCCAAGAAACAGAAGAAGAAGAAGACGAAGACGGAAAAGTGGAAGTGGTTTCTGCTACTGGAGCAGATCATGCTGGGAGAACCCCTGGTTGGGCTGGCCGACCTCGACCTCACTGACGACACCCTGGAGCTCAGCCAGATAGATCAGGCCTGGCTGAAAGCCACCCTGCAGAAGCTCCAGAACCATGAGCCCCTCTCTGGGGACAACTACCAGTACCTGTGCCAGCTGCTGGCCAAGGTCCTCTCAGAGAAGCAAATGGATTGGCTGCACATGGCAAGCCTACAGGCCATCACCCTGCCCCAGAGACAGCTGGCTGACACAGGGCCCACACTCTTCGAGGAGGAGAGGAAGAAAATCACCATAGGTCCAGGGCGCTTGAAGGTTATCCCTCCCATCAAGAGAGAGGAAGCCAAGCCTCCGCTCACAACCATACCGGGGTCATCGATGGCCCTCCCCACCACCACTCCGGCCACCTCGTTAGCCACCGAGGTCTCCACCACCCCCTCCATCACTACAGACGGCTCAGCCACTAAGGACTCTGGGGACTGGACAAAGAAGTTTTCAATGATGTTCAAGGACAAGGAGCCTATAACTATGTCATCCTCGAGAGATATGCCTCATGATTCTGCCTATGTAGAAAAGTCACCTTTAATCCAGCAACTGAAAAGGGACCTCCAGATTTGGAAAAGGAAGATCAGCTCCCAGCAGAGGCATTCAGGCAAGCGGTCCAAGAGAGCCTCTGGTGTCCTTCCCCAGGATATACTTCCCTGGAACACCTTTGTTGCTCTATACCACGTCCTAGTGACCCTCCAGGAGCGTTACGAGCAAGACAACTCTGCCTGGTTGGCCCAGTTCCACCAGCTCCTGGATCTGTACCGTCTCAGGTCCACCAGGGTCCACATGCTGTTCGATGAACTCCTGCGGAAAAAGGCCTCCCCGCCACTGGACATATTATATAAGCAGGCCCTCCATGTGAAAGATGACGTACCTGGAGAGCGTCTCCTCTGCCATTTTTATTGTGGGACTCACCGTAAAATCAACCAATCCAAATTCCAGGCGGTCCTGCCCCTGGCTGGGCAGAACCAAGTCCAGACAATTCTACCGAACGGCAGTGCACCCTACGGGATCATGGAGCTGACCTGGAAGAGCACGACCCATTCTGACCTCTGCCATGCCGCAGGGCTGCCCCACATTGGCACCCCCAAACACTGACCCTGGTTCTGGTGTACCAGCACTTGAGGGCCCCTCCCACATATGCCTTTCCCACCAGACACTCCCCGTGGACTCTAAGCTTCTCAGTGCTGCCTGAAGACGGGTATGGGCCAGGGCTGTGTCCTAACCCTGAGCCTCCCCAGTCCTCCCTATCTCCTCCCAACTCCAGCCTGGGATATGAGCTTTCTCACTCCAAATAAAGCACAATTTCTTACTTTCAATAGAAACAGTGGTTTGTCCCCTTCTCTCCACCATACTGGATGAACTTTTGCAGGTAGCCAGGAATACTGGGCATCTGGCTTCTGCCCAGGGTAGTTCCTGCCTCCTTTCTCCACTCCCTTTAATGCCACACTAATATAACCCCTTCTTACTGCACACCTGGACTGCCATCATAGCCTCTTAAGAAAAAAAAGTGCATATACTATTCTCTCTTTTGTATAGATAGAACCCATCTATGGATTGCTCAGGATATGTGGGAGGCAATGTAATAGATTGAATGGCCATAGTTGGCCATAGTGTCCAAAGATCTGGTTCTAAGTCATGCCTCAGGCACAAGTGTGTGTGTGTGTGTGACTGCACACTTCACTTCTAAGTGCCCAAACAAATTCTCTGAGGTGACTCTAAGCTGCATGGCACAATCCAACCTCCACTGCCAGCAAAATCACAAGTCAAGTCCAAAAAAAATAGGACATCTCCCAAACATCTCCATGGCCACAGCTTCTCAGACACAAGCTGCTCACCACCAGTGTTGGGTCAGGCACCACTGGCACTTTGGAGTTCCAGGAAAGAAATAGTTGGCTTGTTTTAGCAAGAGGCAGCTTTGGGTGGTGAACATGTGGCTGGTGAGAGAAATGATTAATTATCCCTCATATTAATAATTATTGAATTAAGAACAGGATTTTTTTTGGAAGCCTCTAGGTTGTTCAGTGATGAGATTGAATTAACTTTCTCCTCAATCTTGTTCAGACCCCACCCAGAGGGTGAAATCCACTGTGCTCTGCACAGGATCAATTCTTTGATTAGATCGGCCAAAGCTGGACAATATAGAAGTAAATGACAGAATCAAAGTTACATCTCCAGTCCCTCATTAGAACGGGTCCACTTCTCATTGTAATATTCATTCTCTCTCATTACTTGTTAACCAATCAGAGGTGATTGCCACCCTCAGGAACATCCACTCTTCCAAGGGCATAGAGAGGCCACCGCCATGATTCCTCTTTGGCATTTGAGAGTGTCACTGACCCATTTTATTGGCAATATGCTAGCATTGTTAATAGAATGATTGATTACCCAGAAATCACGTCTCTTGAACTTTTTAAACATCACACTGGCCTCAGTCAGGAAGACCGGGCTTCACGTCTGACCCCAGACACCTAGTGGGCGTGTGACCCTACCTCATTTCTCGGGCCAAACAGCTCTGTTAAAAGAGAAAGGGCCGGTCTGCATTGGAGGGGGCAGAGGAAGGTTGTCAGGAGGAGCTTCCAAAAAATCCTCGATCAGCCTCACAACTGCCAGTCCCAGAAAAGGCAAAAGAGTCTAAGGAACAGTTCCCGGTACCCAGTCGCTAGTTCGTTCGCGGCCTCCTGGGTGATAGGTGCCTCGATCACTGGGGACGAAGCTGGACAAATGGGAGATCCAGTCTCAATGCCACAGGAGGAAATCCTCCTTAGAGGTAGTTAGGTCGGTCAGTCAAGAAACATTTATTAAGCATCTGCCGTGTGCCAGGCACTAAACTAAGCATGGGGATACAAAGAAAGCCAAAAGGCAATCATGGCCCTAGGTTCACCATTTAATGAGGGAGGCAGTGAGCAAACGAATGCATAGAAACAAACTCCATATAGAATACACAGGAAACCTTCCCTAGCAGAGGGAAGGCACAGGAGCAAAGAACGGGTGGGGAAGGCTTCCCGTTGGGACTTAAAGGGATCCAGAGAGGCCAGGAGTCAGCACCAGGGAGGGAGAGCGTCCCAGGCCAGAGGGTCACTTGTGGAAAAGGCCTGGAGCTGAGAAATGGAGGGTCTTTCTCATGGAACAGCCAGCAGGCCAGAGTCATGTAATGCGGAGTGAAGCATGGAAAGATGGGAACAGATTGCATTTTGTACTTGATCCCAGAGATGATAGGGAGCTGCTGAAGTTTGTTGAGTGGAGGGGGTGGCGTGATCAGACCTGCATTTTAGGACAATCCCTTCGGTGGCTGGACTTGAAGCCAACAGAGGCCCTGGCAGCTGCTGCAGGGATCCAGGGGTGAGGTGATGAGGGCCTGCCCCAGCGGGGTGCACGGGTCAGCAGGGAGAAGGAGAAGGGGGCGTATTGGAGAGATGCTACAAAGGTGGCATCCCCTCGCCTTGGCGCCATATTGGACGGGGGGCGGGGTGAGAGAGCGAGGGAGGAGTCCAGGGTGGCTCCTGGTTGTGAGCCTGAGGAACTGAGAGGATAGCACTGCCCTCTGCAGTAACAGGGAAGGGGCGGGTGGGAAGCGTTTAGGGGGAAAGATCCCAAGCTCTGTTTTGGACATAGTAAGTTTAAGATGTCTGTGGGACATTGGATTTGAGGTGTCTGAGAAGCAGCTGGAGATGCAGTGCGTAGAGAGCTGGGCCTGGCATTCGAATCCAGTCTCAGACACTCACTGTGTGCCCCTGGGCAAGTAGCTTAACCTTTGTCTGCTTCAGTTTCCTCAATTGTAAAGTGGGGACAATAATAGCACCTACTGTTGTGAGGATCAAATGAGAAAATTTGTGAAGAGCTTAGCACAGAGGCTGGCCCGCAGTCTTGTTATCGCTTGTTGTGCGGTCATTGTTCAGTTGTGTCCATCTCTTCATGGCCCCATTTGGGGTTTTCTTGGTGGAGACACTGGAGTGCTATTTCCTTCTCTAGCTCATTTTACAGATGAGGAAACTGAGGCAAACAGGGTTAAGTGACTTGCCCAGGGTCACACAGCTAGTTAGTGTCTGAGGCTGGATTTGAATTCACAAAGATGAGTCATCCTGACTCTAAGCTCTGTACCCTATCCACTGTGCCACCTAGCTGCACACAGTAGGCATTTAATAAATGCTTGTTTCCTTCCTTTCTTCTCCTCCCATCTATGTTCCCTCCCTCCTTGCCTCCCTCCCTCCTTTATTCCTTCCTTCCTTCCTTCCTTCTCCTTTCCCCAGTTCTGAGGCAGGCAGCAGCCAACAATCCTTAGTAACCTCTTAACACTCCTCCCCACAATGCATCCTTCCTATGCTACCAGGATAGTTCTCCTCATACACTCTTTTGCTCACAGACCCTCAGTGGCTCCCTACTCTCTACTGAATAAAGTTTGCATTCCTCCACCAGGCATTCAAGGCCTCCCACAATGTGCCACTATCAACCCCGTCCCTCTCTCCATCCCTCCTATGTTCCAGTCAAACTACAAAAGTCTCTGTCCCCCACTGACCCCTTACCCCAAAGTCCTGGACATGTCATCTACCATGCCTTTGCTCACGCCCAGCTTGTCCTCCCTCTTTCCCTGCATCTGCTGACTTTCTATCCACCCTTTAAAGCTGTCACCTCCTCCTAGAAGCCTCCCTGGGTCCTTCCCCTCCTCACCCTCTCCTGTCCCCAGCCCCCAGGACCTCATTTGCCGCTCTGTCTGTATCTCTCTGATGCCCTTCTCCTGCCAGATGAGGCATGTGTGCTGGGGATCAGCACTCTGCTAGACCATGAGGTCTGGGAGGCCAAGGTCAGGTCATATCAAAATTTCTTATTTCCTCTAAGCCCAGCAGCGTTCTCTGAATGTGGCAGTCTCTTCATGAGTGGGCCCTCCCTAGGAGGTCAGAATGCTGGACCTTGGCCTGAATACCTTCTGGTGGAATTGAAGCCAGCATTGTTAAATTTTTTATTTATTTTATTCTGAACTTAAGAAATAAAACAAGTATTTCCATAACATAGCAGAATAGAAAAAAAAATGATTGCACATGAAACTGCAAATCTATTATGTACAACTTGCTATTCCTTTTAAAAATATATTAAAGTTATCATGTAACTTTCTTTCCTCCCCCTTTTGTTCTTTTTCTTTTTTTTTTTTTGCTTAGGCAATTGGGGTTAAGTGACTTGCTCAGGGTCACACAGCTAGTAAGTGTAAAGTGTTTGGTCTGAGGCAGAAGTTGAACTCAGGTCTTCCTGACTTCAGGGCCAGTGCTTTATCCACTGTGCCACCTAGCTGCCCCACCTTTTTCCTTCCCTCTCCCTGGCCCCAAAACTGTAAAAGAGAAACTCTGAGGCCTCAGTCTCCTCCTCTGTAAAATGGGAACACAGACAGGAATGGCTAAGCAAACTGCAGCACATGAATGTGTTTTCTAATGCTGTAAGAAATGATGGCTATACACTTCTAGGGCTATATCCCAAAGAGATCACACAAACGGGAAAAGGACCTACATGTACAGGAATATTCATAGCAGCTCTTTTTGTGGTGGCAAAGAGTTGGAAATTGAGAGGATGCCCATCAATTGGGGAATGGCTGAACAAGTCATGGTATATGAATGTGATGGAATACTATTGTGCTATAAGAAATGATGAACAGGCTGACTTCAGAAAAACCTGGAAAGACTCGTATGGTCTGATGCTGAGTAAAGTGAGCAGAACCAAGAGAACGTTGTACACAATAACAGCCACATTGTGTGATGACTAATATTGATAAACTTAACCCTTCTTGGCAATACAAGGATCTAAGACATCTCCAGAGGCCTTGTGATGGAAAATGCTATCCACATCCAAAGAAAGAACTATGGAAGCCTAATTGTTATTTTTTTTCTCTTCTGTTGAGTTTTGTTTCCTCTTTCTGATGGTTCCTCCTATTGGTTTTAATTTCTACTTACAATATCACTAATGTGAAAATACGTTTAATATGAATGTAAATGTATAGCCTATATCAGATTGTGCACCATCTTGGGGAGGATGGTAGGGAGAAAGGGGGAAAAAAATTTAAACTCAAAAACATATGAAAGTGATTATTGATAAATCAAAATAAATTAATAAAAAAAAGAAATGATGGCTATAGAGAATTCATAGAAATGAGAAGACAGATATGACCTGACGCTAAATGAAGACAGTAGAACCAGGAGAACAAAATATGTCATTACCAAAGTGAAAACAACTGGAAATGTCATAAGAATCCATATTAAGAGGCAATTACCATCTCGGTTCCAGAGAACCATCTCCTTTCTCTCCTTTGAGAGGTGGTGGCCCACTGGTACAGGATGCTGCATACTCTGTCAGAAATGCTCTCTCCATTACTTGGTTTGGCTGAAGTTTTCCTAGGTTCTATGTGGGGACTGGGGCAAGTCAGGGTGAGGTATTAGGAAGTGATCAGGCACAAAAAAAAGCATCCATAAAATATTAAAATAAATAAATAAAATATGGAGATAGCATAGGTGTTCTCAAAAGTCCCTTCCATATCCAACAATCAATGAATCTGAACCCAGAATTCCATTCCTATTCGAATCAACAAACACTACACACTTGTGGGGATGGGGTAGAGAATTGAGTTGGTCAGTGGACACCATTTATTGGTCCCTATTTTACAGATGGAGAAACTAAGGTTCAGGGGACTTGCCCAAGGTCACGCAGTTAGTAAGTGTAGGAGGTCAGAGTTTAAGGTCAGTTCTTCCCGGCTTCAAGTCTATCCACTGATCTAGTCACAGAAGAAAGGGAGGGAGGGAAATAAGCACCTAATAAGGTGCCTGCTAGAAGCCAGGCACTGCGCTAACTGCTTTACAAGCATTATCTCATTTGATCCTCATCACTGTTCTTATCCCGTTAAAAATGAGGAGACTGAGCTAGGAATAGTAAGTGTCTGAGGCTGGATTTGAACTCAGGTTTTCCCAGTTGCAGAGCCCATCACTCTGTGTGCCATGGAGCCTCCTAGCTGCCTCTGGGGGTGAGATCTGTGAGGGGAGGGAGTGGAGGAAAGGTTCTCAATAATCGAAGGAATGAGGGAAGCCAATGCAACAGAAGAGGCAATGTATGAACATCGCCCAGTCAACTTTAAAGCCTAGAGAAGTCAGCTGTTGTTAGACATTTAGTGTATACAAGGTTGTATACTTCAACATGGGTATACAAAGAGACAAAGACAGATGCCAGAGACCTTGCCCTCACCGAGTCTGCAACATACACAAAGAAGAGTAATGTCTGCACGGAAGAGTTGTCTCTCCTGTTAGAATACTAGCTCTCTGAGGGCAGGGACGCTTTTGATTTCCTCTCTGTATCTCCAGGGCCTTGCACACAGTCGGTGCCTAATGTTTGCTTGCTTGCTTACTCCAATATAGGTTGTTCCTTTGTTCTCAAAGAGAATCAATGAGTCGGTCTTGATTTGCGCCTGAATTGGATTGGAGGGAGGCAGCTCTGTCTCACTCTCTCCAGAGACGCTGATTTGCCAAGCCCTGGCTACATTATTTCTCTTGATGCCGCATTGAATCTCTGTGAGGGAGCTAGGTGATACAGTGGTCAGAACACCTGAAGGAGGGTCAGAAAGACCTGAGTTCAAACCCAGCCTCAGACACTTACTAGCTGGCAAATCACCTCACCGCTGCCTGCCTCAGTTTCCTCATCTGTAAAATGGCGATAATAATAATAGCACCTACCTCCCAGGGTGGTTGTGAGGACCCAACAAAATCCTATCTGTGAAGTACATAGTAGGCCCTTAATAAATGCTTAGTCCCTTCTCTCCCATCCATGCCCGGACAAATAGTGCATGTATTTTCATTCCCATTTTATAATTGGTAAAACCAAGGTTTTAGTGGCCTGCCCAGCCACCCAGCTTGTATGAGAGGTAGGATTTTAACCCGGGTCATCCTGACTTCAAACCCACTAGCCCACTGCTGTCCTGCAAATGACTATGAAATAAGGGTGAAAGAGAAAAATTATTAAAAGAAGGGGCCGGGGGATGACTGAAAGCTCTTCACCTCCAGCTGGGGCCTAGGATGGGAAGAAAAGCCATTCCATAAATTGGTGGAGGGGGAAGAGACAGACCCCCCCCCCATGCCTAGAATGCCTAGAAAGCCTGGAACACTCTGTCTCCTCATCTCTGCCTCTTGCCTTCCTAGCTTCCTCTAGGCCTCAGCCCAAAGCCCAGCTTCTACAAGAGGTCTTTCCCTCTCCCTCTCAAAAGAGTTCCCACCTCTCCTGTCCATATCTTCAGTGGCACCTGGTTGCTTGCATATTGTCTCTCCCCTTAGGATGGGATCTCCTGGAAGGCAGGGCCTGCATTTTGCCTTGCTTTGCATCCCTCCTGCTTAGGGCAGTGCCTGGCACATAGTAGGTGCTTAATGGATGCTTTTTGATTGATCGGGCGTTGGTTTTCCCATCTGGGAAGGAAGGGGTGACCTCTAAACGCTCCTCTGTCTTTTCATCCTTTGAGCTGTGACCTGAGCCCCCACCCCCACCTCAGAATAATCCAAGCTTCAAGGCTCTCCCTCTCACCCAGGACCAAACCGACCCCTGCGATAAGTCAGGCTCCTGTCCCCACAGAGAGGACTACATTTCCCAGAAGGCAGCTGGAGGAGGGGGGAAGGGGGGGAGGATGGGACAGCGGCTCAGCTGAGACTGCATCTCTCCCCTCAAAGCTTTTCCCCTCCTGCCCCCAGGCCCGAGCTTCACTGAACTCCACTGTGACAGGAGAGGAGAAGGAGCGAACCAGAGTCACCGGGCTGGTGGTCCAGAGCATGGGGCCGCTTGGGTCCTGGCCCTGGAAGGCAGGAGGAGCCCCAGCGCACCAGCGCACTGGGACAGACCCCCAGTTTTTCCTTCCCTGAGCTGATACAGCCGGTGCTTTGGGGAGGTGATATTGGACCAGTCCCTCCTCCTCCCCACCTTCTCTTCCTGGGCCTCCGTTTTCTTACCTGACAAAAGAGAAGGCTAGATCCAATCCCAAGTACTAAGACCTATACATCCCCAGGGTCAGACCGATGCAGGGGCTAGGGGGCTGGACTTGGAGCCAGGAAGATTTGGGTTCAAATCCTGCTTGAGACACTTACTAGTTGTGTGTCCCTGGGCTAGTCATTTAATTTCTCTGAGCCTCAGTTTCTTTATCTGTAAATGAGAGGGTTGAACTCGATGGCCTCCAACATCCCTTTCAGCTCTAAATCTACGACCCAATGATCCCTTCTTTCCACTCCCCCCGGCTTCAGTTTCTCCATCTACAGAAGCCGAAGGCGGACCCCGCTATGGCTTCCCAAGAAGGAGGATCACTGCTCCTCCTCACCCCTTCCACCTCGCCTTTCCCTTGGCCTCAGTTTCCCCACCCACTCTTGAAGGAGACTGGACCCTCCGGGTTGCCCAGGGCTAGGATTTCTGAAGCCCTCTCCGCCCCCAGGGCCGCCTCAGTTTACCCATCCGCCAAAGGACAAGGTCGGCTCCAGAGGGCTGGTTTCTCGGAAGCCCCTGGCCCTCCCCTTCGTGAGGGAGGGGAAAGAGGAGGGGGTGGAAATCACGCTGGAGCAGCGCAGACTACAAGTCCCATGCGCCAGCGCGGTGGCAGTGGTGGCAGCGGCAGAGGCGGCAGCTCGGGCCACCCGGGCGGGCACTGCTGACAACCCCCGGGTAGGCTGACTGGCTGGGCTGGGCGGAGCCGGGGCAGGTGCGGGCGATGGAGCCGCCGCCCTCGAGCTAAGGGAACCTCTCCGGGAGCCGGCTGGTCCTCAAGCGAGCGCAGGTGGCCGGTCCGGGAAGGAGGCCGGGGCCGGGGCCCGGGTAGGGGTTGGGGTGGGGGTGCGCCAGGATGCCGGGAAGCCGGGGGGCGCGGGGGGCCGCCGCCGCTGGGTAAGGGCGGCTGGGCAGGGGGAGGGCAGGCTGGCGGAGGGGAGGGGCTGATCGATCCCCCATCCCCCACCACCAACCCGCGGGCCTCCCCCTCCCAGCTGCTTGGAGGCCCCGAGGGCTCCCTGGAAGAGGTGACCGCTTTCACCTTGCTCTGCACCCCTGCCCCCTTTGGCCAGCCCTTCGAAAGACCGGGACACCGAGGTGTATTCAGAGAGGGGGGGATGCTGATGACATCTTCTAGGCCTGTCTCTTCCTTGGGCCCCCTGCCCCCAGCCATGGGCCCCAGGAGCTCCCCAGGAGCAGCCAGGGCTATCCCCCACCCCAGCACGTGGGGCTCAGCCAGCTGGGGGCCCGCCTGAGCCCAGCCTCCACCGTGTCCCATGGAGGAGGAGGAGGACGGTGGGGAGGGCCCAGCCCTGCGGGGGACTGAAGAGTGGGGCCTGGGCCCCGACGTCCCTGCTGCTGCAGGGCCCCTGTGGACTGCTGTGTTTGACTATGAGGCTGCGGGAGAGGAGGAGCTTACCCTCCGAAGGGGAGACCAGGTGCGGGTGCTGTCCCAGGACTGGGCTGTGTCCGGTGATGAGGGCTGGTGGACTGGGCAGCTGCCCGGTGGGCGCGTGGGTGTCTTCCCCAGCAACTACGTGGTGGCTCCCGGCGTGGCAGCCCCTGCCCCCACCGGCCTCCCTCTGCCCCGGGAGATCCCCTTTGGTGAGCTACAGCTCGAAGAAATCATTGGCGTCGGGGGCTTTGGGAAAGTCTACAGAGCCAGGTGGCATGGTGAGGAGGTGGCCGTGAAGGCTGCCAGACTAGACCCAGAGAGGGACCCAGCGGTCACTGCAGAGCAGGTGGCCAGGGAGGCCCGGCTCTTCGGCGCCCTTTGCCATCCAAACATCATCGCCTTGCGAGGCGCCTGCTTGCGGCCACCCCATCTCTGCTTGGTCATGGAGTATGCCCGAGGAGGGCCTCTAAGCCGGGCCCTGGCCGGCCGCCGGGTACCCCCTCACGTGCTGGTCAACTGGGCCGTCCAAGTGGCTCGGGGCATGGAGTACCTGCACAGTGGAGCACCGGTGCCCATCATCCACAGGGACCTCAAGTCCATCAACAGTGAGTGGTCTCCTGCCCCCTCCCTCTCTCCTTCAGCCTCTAGGGTTTAGAGCTAAAGGGAGCATCTTGCACTTGAATCTTTTGCAGAGAAGAAAACTGGGGGGGTGGCATTGACTTGATTACAGGTAGTGAGCAGCAAAATCAGGATTTGAATCCAGGATCTCTGCTTCTGACTCTGGTGTTCATGTCTCAAGGCCTGGTGCTCAGGTAGCTGTGCTCTTCCAAGGCAGGCCCAGCCTCACTGGGGTGTGTGTGGGGGGGTGGGTAAGGATGGGGACAGTAGGGTTGGCCAAGGATCTGAACTTGGAGAAGTGAAGGAAGATCCTGGGACTGGTGAGGACAGTCATTCCCAAGGGAGAGAGAGAACTCTAGATTTTGAGCCAGAAGGGACCTCACAGATTATCTGGTCCAGCTGAGGCCCAGAGAGTTTAAGTCAGTGGCCTAAGGCCACACAGGTAGTATCTAGCAGCACAGAGATTCGAACCCAGGTCCTTGGCCCCAGATGCAGTGTTCTTCCTGAGGTGGTGTCCTGGCCTGGGAGTCAGGAGGATCCCTGGGCTGGAAGGAGGTGGGATGGGAGAGAGAGAGAGGGGAGAGATGAGAATCTGATTGTGCATTTCCATAGGAGGCTGCTTCCCTCCTCCTGCCCTCTACCCCCAGCCCAGGGGCCCAGGAGCTTTCCAGTACAGCCTCATCCCACCTCTCAGTCCCTTCTCCTCTCTGGGCCTCAGCTTCCCTCTCAGTCAGTGGAGGCGATCAGATTCCAAGGATTTGGAAACTAGTTTTGTTACATACGAAGAAACTGGAGATAAGAAGAAAGGAGAAAAGATCTGTCCAAAGTCACAGAGATATTAGTAACATCACCTGGATTTGAATCTAAGCTCTGAAGTTAGTGTTCACTCCCTAGGATCATGGATTTAGGGCTGGAAGAGACCTTTGGGGCCATCTTCTCGTCCAACCTTCTCATTTTATTGGTGAGGAAACTGAGGCCCAGAGAGGGCTCCATAAGTAAAGGCAGGATTCGCACCCATAGCCTCCGATTCCAGACCAGCACTCCTCACTGCACAAAGGGCCCTTCTACGCCTGGAGTCCTGTGTAGTTGCTGGCCCCCCAGCCTACCTGCCCTGTTAACAGAGCGATGCCTTCTGGGGCACTGTGTACGGGCAAGGTGCTGACATCATGGCATCACAGACCAAAAGCTAGGCCTTAGAGTCTGTCTCCCTGCTCTGACAGATAAGGAGACTGACGCTAAGGGATTTGCCAGAGGCCACCCGGCTGAGAAGGCACTGAAGTAGGCTGTGAACCCAGGTTCTCCTGGCTCCAAATCCAATGTCCTGTCCCCCACCCCACCCCAGGACAGCTCAGATTCAGAGGGTCAGTGCTGCCTCTTGGGCCTGGAGCGGCATGTTGTTCTTTTGCTATGGAAAACGGAAGGTCATGCTTTGTCCATTTCCCCCGAAATAACCTTGGGAGGGCCCAGAACCCTTGTCCTGGGTCCCCACCCTCTTCCGCCAGAATTCACTTTACTGACATGTGTACAGACTAGAGCAGGATGGGACCAGAGGGCCCACCCAATCCCACTCAGCTTGGCGAATTTAGACCCCGAATGGCAAGCTGATTTCCAAGGTCACGCATCTGGTTGGGTCAGTCAGTCAAAAGCACAGTTAGAGCGCCTACTGTGCGCCAGGTAGAGAGCTGATCTGGGAGTCAGGAAGACCTCCGGTGTCTGGCACCCACTGGCTGGGTGACCCCGGCAGAATCTCTTTACCTCTAAGTGCTCCAGACAAGTCCTTAATCTGTATAGCACGTGGGGAGGAGTCCCCTGTTTTTAATTTTTAATGGATTAAATCACAGATCTGGTTCCCCCCCCAAAAAGTGCCAGGCACCAAGGGTACAAAACCAAAACTGAAGCAATCTCTGCCCTCCAGGGACGGGCTCACAAGAGAGACTGTAGAGGTCATCCCATCCACCACCCAGCATTCTATGGCCAAATTTGCTCCTGGCTTCAAAGATCTTGCCTCTACGCTATGTTGCCTCTAGCTGGGTCTTATTTTTATATGGTGATCCATCCCTTCACACCCTGTCACACACACACACACACACACACACACACACACACACACACACACCCCTCACACACACACACACACCTCCTGCCTCCGTACCTTTGCACAAGCTGCCTCCTTTACCTGTTATGCCCTCCCTCTTCCTTAGAATCTGTTGCTTTCTTCAAGGCTCAGATGCCCATCTCCTACCTGGGGGCTGGGAGCACGGGTACAAGGGATTGTTTTTATTTTTGTCCTTATCCCTAATGACCAGCACAGTGCCTAGCACATAGCAGATACTTAATATATACTAGTTGGTTGTTGAATAGATAGATGAGTGTTGGAATGAATGACCCTGACTTAAGGAGAGAGGTCAGGCATTAAGATCCAGCAATGGTAGAGGAACTAGCTCGAGTTTTAGGTTTGGAGTCAGAAAAACCTCTGATACTTACTTAATGTGTGAACCTGGGCAAGTCACTTGACTCCTTGGAGCCTCAGTTTCCCCCTCTGTAAAATGGAGGCATTACCCCCCATAGTACCCACTTCATGGGGCTGTTGTGAGGCTGGTATCAGATTGTGTAATGGAAAGAGGTTTGCAGACATGAAGAGTGCTTGGTAAACTTCGTTTCGCTTGCCCCAAGGCCTTCAAATTCTTCCCTGCCTGTAAAATGAAAGTGTTGAATAAGGTGGTACCTCAGGGGCCTCTCCAGCCCTACCGTTCTGGGGCCCTCAGATCAGAAGGACCCAAGGAGAATCAGAGCCTCCAGGGACCACAGGACGTCAGGCTCCCGGCACCAGGCCGTCAGGATGCACTGGCCTCCTGGCTCCCACCCAGTGCACCCAACACCTCCTACGGAGCCTTTCTGGGCAGAGGTAGATAGAGGGTGGAGCTGCTTTTCCCTGCAGCTAGGACAGATGTCCCTGCAATCCAATCCAATAAATGGGCCACATTTGTGCCACAGAGCACTTTGAAAGAGTTAGCAGGCTTAAAAAAAGGTAGCGTTATAGACTTGGGATGTCAACATGGGAATGGGCATTGGAAGGGGGCATTCTCCTCAGGGGAGGCTGCCCCAGGTGGGAGCTTGCCTGGCATGGGTGAAGCCTGGCTGGGGCAGTGGCTGGGGACGAGAAGACAGATGGGGTCTCGGCCCAGACTGCTGAGGCCTTGAAGTCTAGGCTTGAGAGCCTGTGGGTGGAGGGGTGCCTGCTGGTGACTGGGCCTGCTTAGCTGGGAGGAGGACTCCAAGAAGACAGGAGGAAGGTCTCTTTTCCACCTCTGCAGCAGGCTTCTCTCCTGTCTTTTTCCCTCCTCCACAGTCCTCATCTTGGATGCATTCGAGAACGGGGACCTGTCAGACACCGTCCTCAAGATCACGGACTTTGGCCTGGCCCGGGAGTGGCACAAGACGACCAAAATGAGTGCAGCAGGGACATATGCCTGGATGGCCCCCGAGGTCATCCGCCTGTCCCTCTTCTCCAAGAGCAGTGATGTCTGGAGGTATGGCCAGGGACAGGGAGGAGGGGGAGGGGCTGAGACTCAGAACACAGCCCACAGGAGGCAGCGGGCCACAGGCAAGGGCAGGCAGGGAGACGGGCCAGGTTCAGGGCTCCAGGAAGGGCAGGGTGCCTAGCAGCTGGGGAGAAACTGGCCTCTGAGGGGTTTCCTGGATACTGATCAAATCTGAATGGGATGCTCCAGTCAAAGAATGGTCAAAAGCAGAGGGCCCTTAGAACAGGGAAAATCAGAGTTGGAAGGGCCCTTAGAACAGGGAAAATCAGAGTTGGAAGGGCCCTTAGAACAGGGAAAATCAGAGTTGGAAGGGCCCTTAGACCAGGGAAATATCAGAGCTGGGAGGGGAGTTAGAACAGTCAATGTCAGGGCTGGGGGTGGGGTGGGGGTGGGGCTGAGAACAGAGAATGTCAGAGCTGGGAGGGCCTTAGTACAGGGAAAGTCAGAGCCTGGAGGGGCCTTAGACCAGAGAAATATCAGAGCTGGTGGGGGCCTTAGAACAAGGAATGTCAGAGATGGGAGGGCCCTTAGAACAGAGAATGTCAGGACTGAGAGGGGCCTTAGAACAGTCCATGTTAGGGCTGGGACGACCACCAGAACAGGAAATGTCAGAGCTGGAAGGGGCTTAGAACCTGGAACACCAGGGTGGTAAAGGACCTGAGAATCTTCACAGTCCATCCCCAGCAGAGGGGAGGGGAGGCCTGAGGCCCAGAGTGGGGAGGTGATTTTTTCAAGGTCACATGACTACCGAATGACCGCCTGGCTCCAAGGCTCCTTCCACTCTGTGGGGGTGAAACAGGTGCCCATGAAGGGGGGGTGCAGGGCAGCTGGGGTTCCCTGGTCCTTGTTGGCACAGGAGCTGGAGCCAGCAGGAGATGAGGGAGGCATGCGGGACCAGAGCACTCAGGCATCGTCTGCTCTCACCCCTTCTCTCTGCAGATGAGGGAGCTCAGACAGTATCTAATTCCATCCCTCCCCTTAGCACAAATGTCCCTTCAACCTCACCCACAAGAGCAGTTGTCTTGAATTGCTCCAGGGGTGGGGAGCTCACTTCCTGTCATGGCAGCCTTTCCCATGGTCAGCCCAGTTCTAACTGCTGGGAAGTTTCCCCCTTCTATTCCGTGGGAATCTGCCTCCTTCAGTCCCAGTCTGGGCGTCTGGGCCCAAGCGGCACAGGCCCGATTCCCCGTCCCCCAAGCCAGAGTACAGCATCGGAAGTGGACAGGCAGAGGGCGTGCGGTGGGCAGAGAGGACCGGCTCGGTCCCTGCAGTTCCCATCTGTCCTTAGCTTTGGGGTGCTGCTCTGGGAGCTGCTGACGGGGGAAGTGCCCTACCGGGAGATCGATGCGCTGGCTGTGGCCTATGGGGTGGCCATGAACAAGCTGATGTTACCCATCCCATCGACCTGCCCCGAGCCCTTTGTGCACCTTCTGGAGGGTGAGTGGGGTGAGCCCTTTAAGCCTTGGGTTTTTTTCCTTGCGCTGACTTCCTCCCTCTCCTATTCAGTCTGACCCCAAAGCTTATCGACCCTCTGGTCTAACCCATATGGTCCATCCACAACCTCCCAACTTCTGTTTGAATACCTCCAGTGATGGGAAGCTCATTACCTTCCAAGGCAGCTAGTTCCACTTTGGGAAGGCTGTCGTGGCTAGGAAGTTTTTCCCTGACCTTGGGCTTCAATTTCTCTCTCTTTTCATTATCCTCCCCATCTCCCCCACCCCACAGTATTCCTGGTTCTGCCTCCTGGGGCCAAGCAAAACTAACCTAGTCACTTCTCTCCAAATACTTGAAGACAGATATCATGTCCCCTGAGTCTTCTCCAGGCTAAGCATCTCCCATTCCTTTACTCTTCATGGGGCATGGACTCAAGACCCTTCACTGTCCTGGTCACCCTCCCCTAGATGCCCTTTGGTCTATCGGTGAACCCTTGGTGCCAAGAACTGGACCCAGCCCCTCCGGATGTGGTCTGACCAAGCTGAAGAGCTTTCTTATTCTTGACAGTGAGACCAGGCTCCCATGGGCTTTTTTTGGTCTCCCCATTACCCTGCAGACTTAGTCGATCAACACTTACTCTATGCCAAGCCATTAGCACTGGGCACTGGGCACTGTGACTCATACTGAGCTTGTGGTCCTCTAAAATCCTCAGATCTTTTTCCAGGCAGACTGCTGTCTTACCGCTTCCCCCATTCTGTACTTGTGAAGTCAGTCACTTTAGTGTCAGCTCTTACGATAATAATAATTAGTATATTGCACATTAGCATATAACCATTATAATATTGCAAATGTTTTTAATGAGAGTCGTTTTTTAAAAGCCGTGGTCGGAAGCATGGGGCCAACCCCTCTGGCCAGCTGGACCTGCTCTTCACACCTCCCAGGCGGTCCGATCACATCAGGAACGGTGGTTAACCACTGGGTCCCTGGACTGCCCTCCAGTTACACGGAGCCTCAGTCTGGGAGCTGAGGAAGATCAGGGGTGGTTCTTTCCGACATCCGCTGTCTGCTTATCTGATCACTTGATTCGTCAGTAAATCAATATGTAGGGATTTTTAAAATAGCATTTATGGAGTTTTTGTAGCTAGCGTTTACAATAGCTAGCAGTTGCGTGGCGTTTTAAGGTTGGCCAAACATTTTCCAGTTATCTTATTTCATCCTCACAACAATCCTGAGAAGTTAGTGCTATTATTACCCCTATTTTACAGATGCAGAAACTGAGGCAGACAGAAGTTAATTGACTTGCCCAGAGTTGCACAGCTACTAAGTGTGTGAGGCTGGATTTGAATTCAGATCTTCCTGACTCCAGGTCCAGAGCTCTATCCACTGTGCCACCTGGCTGCCCACTCCTTGAACTTAGCTCCACTCCCATCCTGGGCCACACTGGGGGGCAGGATTCCGGGCGGTGTCCCAGGGATATAGCCTTGGACCAGAATGATGAGTTGTCCCTGCTCCTACCGCCTGGAGTTTGAGGGCTGAGCCCGTGCTCCCCAGGAGTCCTCCCCTCTGACGCCGCCTCAGAATCTCAGCACTGGAACCTCGGAGACATTTCTAGGTTATCTCGAGCAGGAAAGAGCCTCCCGCTAACTGGAGCCCCCCTGTGAGTTATAGGGAGCCCACTGCCCCCGGCGCTGGCCCCTTCCTCCCTGGGAGAGTGAGAAAGTTCAGAGGATCCCAGACCTAGAGCTGGGAGGGTCCTTGGAGTAACCTGAGGCCCAGAGAAATGGACTTACTAAGGTCACACAGCTGGCAGAGCCTGGATTTGGACTCACAACCCGTGACTCTTACATTCATGGTACTGTGAGTTCTTTAAGCCCCACAGAAATCTGCACCTTCCTTCGTCCTCCCTGCCACCTCCGGTTAGCTCCCGGTTGTGCTCCCTGCAGCTGGGAGGGCCCAGAGCCACATCGTGGCCATCTGCTCCCACAGAGTGCTGGGACCCCGAGCCCCACCAGCGGCCCGACTTTGGCAGCATCCTGAGCCGCCTGGAGGCCATAGAGCAGTCGGCCCTGTTCCAGATGCCGCTGGAATCCTTCCACTCCCTGCAGGAGGACTGGAAACAAGAAATTCAACACATGTTTGATGACCTTCGGACCAAGGAGAAGGTGTGTGCATGTGTGTGTGTGATCAGTGTGAATGTGTGTGTGCATGTGTGCCTGTGTGTATGTGTGTGCATGTGTGCCTGTATGTGTGTGCATGTGTGTGATGGTGG
>NW_020950600.1:537002-537643 GCF_900497805.2 Vombatus ursinus | reverse complement strand
TGGGAGTGTGCATGCATGTGCATGTGTGTGATGTGTGAATGTGTGTGATGTGTGCATGTGTGGTGCATACGTGTACATGTGTGTGATGTGTGAGTGTATGCATGTGTGCATGTGTGTATGTGTGTGCATGTGTGTGATGGTGGGAGTGTGTATGCATGTGCATGTGTGTGTATGTTTGCGATGGTGGGAGTGTGTAATGTGTGTGTGCAGGGGGAGGGGGAAGGGGCCCCCGGGGGAGGGGAGACCCCCGCCCAGCCCTCCCTGTGCCCTAGGAGCTCCGGAGCCGGGAGGAAGAACTCCTGAGAGCAGCGCAGGAGCAGAAGTGGCAGGAGGAGCAGCTTCGGCGGCGGGAGCAGGAGCTGGCTGAGCGCGAGATGGACATCGTGGGGCGCGAGCTGCACCTGCTCATGGATCAGCTGAGCCAGGAGCGGCCGCGTGTCAAGAAGCGTCGGGGCCACTTCAGGCGGAGCCGCCTCAAATTGAGGGACAGCAACAATATCAGCCTGCCCTCAGGTAGCTGCTGCTCGTAGAAAGCCAGCCCTGAGAAGCCCTGAGAGCCCAGAGCCAGAGACTGTCCCAGCTGGGGGTGGCCCTTAGAACAGGGGATGTCAGGGCCGGGAGGGGCCCTAGAACAGGGGATG
>NW_020950600.1:488498-536992 GCF_900497805.2 Vombatus ursinus | reverse complement strand
TAGAACAGGGGATGTCAGGGCCGGGAGGGGCCCTAGAACAGGGGATGTCAGGGCCGGGAGGGGCCCTAGAACAGGGGATGTCAGGGCCGGGAGGGGCCCTAGAACAGGGGATGTCAGGGCTGGGAGGGGCCTTAGAACAGAGAAGGTCAGAGCTGGGAAGTCTCTTAGAACAGGGAATGTCAGGGCTGGGAGGGATCTTTGACCTGCCTGTCAAACTCAACGTAGTAAACCATACCTAGGGATCCCTGCAGTCCACACATTAACTTAGAACACAACATGTTAAGATTATCTATGTTCTATCATATTTTTATTTATTTTGTTAAATATTTCCCAATTCCACTTTGATCTGGTTCTGGGGCCCTTTGGCTCTCTCTGTGTTTGAATCCTCTGCCTTAGAACATGCAACGTGAGAGCTGGGGATGGTAGAGCCCCTTGTGTCTAGGCCCCTCATTTTTCTGATCCTGAGACAGCCCTGAAGAGCAGGCCCTGACTCCCCAAGTTCACTCTAGGAGCCCTGGGCCTAGCTGGAACTGGGTCCCAGGCATTGTGACCCCCCACCCTGGATCCTTGGGATCACCATCCTAGCCCCCCCCCATCAAAGATCTTCCTGGGTCACCCATGACCTCCCCCTTTCAGTGGTGACCCAAGGGAAGGCCTGCAGACCCTCTTTCCCTCTCCATAGGCAGTCGAGGTTTAGCCTGGAAAGATGTGGCAAGGGTGCAACCCTACGGGCGTCTTCACGCAGTCTGAAGGGTTGTCCTAGAAAGGAGGGATCAGGCTTGTTTGTCCTGCCCAGAGGGCAGAGCCAGGAGGCCGGGTGGAAGTGGGTTAGGGGTAGACAGCGCTAAGGCCATTACTGAGAATGATGACACCGGTAAAGCGTCGAGTGCGTTCAGATTCTCACTGCACGAAGTTATCATTCTGTAAAATACGGTCATCGTTTATAGCCCAATGGAAAGATGCAGCGGGAATGTGGATAGTGTAGATGTTGAGGGAATTCACTGTGCGTCCTGACTGGGCCGTAGCTGTGTAGGCTTGATGTCCAAGAGCATCCTAAGCACAACAGCTGTCCCCTCATGGACTAGGCCACTGTGTGAGTAGTCCCCTGCACCCCCGCTGGCAGTCTGCAGCCCTGTTTGTCCCGTACGTGGTAACGTGGAATCGTCTGGGGCTATGGGTCAGACTAATGGGCAGCTGAGGGCTCTTACAACTCAGAGCCTGTGACGTGGAGTGACTTGGAGCTGGGGCAGCCGGCTGGGGCTGTGGGCCAGGGAGATGGTACTAAAGCCTTCCCCCGTCCCAGGCTTTGAGCACAAGATCACCGTCCAAGCCTCTCCAACGACTTTGGACAAGCGGAAAGGGCTGGGACCTGAAGGAGTCAGCCCCCCCGCCAGCCCCAGCATCATTCCTCGGCTCCGGGCCATCCGCTGTGAGTGCCATCCACACAGTGCTTCTGCACTCGGTGGGGGGGGGGGGGAAGGGAAAGAGACAGTGCCATCGAAGGGGCAAATCCAGCCTCTAGGGCCTGGTTGCTCCTCTGCCCGCCCTGCTCACTTTCCTCTTGGGGATTGGGGGGTGGGGCTTCACCGGCCCAGTGACACCTATGGAGAACACCAGCGGCCGCAGTGGGGCCCTGAAGAAGGAAGAACTCGTCGCCGGGAAGAAGAAGGGCCGGACATGGGGTCCCAGCTCCACCCTGCAGAGAGAGCGGCTTGGCGGGGAAGAGAGGTGAGGCCAGACCAGAGGGGCAGGGGGTGCGGAGGAGGGGACGCTCAGAGGGTCTTGGGGAGAGGTCACTTAGTCTGGCCCTCCAATTTCCAGAGAGTGGCCCCGTGGGCCTCGGATGAGGCACCCCTGGGGTTTGAACTGAGGCCTCTTGACTCCTAACACTGTGTTTTATCCGTCGTACCCCAGTTCTTCCATTCCCTCTATCCTGTCAGACCTAGGGGTGACATTTCATAGACTCTCAGACCGCCGACGCTACGAGAGACCCCCAAGGTCCCAACTCATTGCACAAAGTGGGCAGTGACTTGTCCAAGGTCATACGGGCTTGGGGCACAGCCAGCAGGAGAGCCCAGCTGCCACTCTGGGTGGGAGGGGCTGGGAGTCACAAAGCTCTTTTTCCCAGGCCAGCTTCCTCAGCTTTCTGATTTCTGCCCCTGCAGGCTGAAGGCCCTAGGGGAGGGTAGCAAGCAGTGGTCCTCCAGTGCCCCGAACCTGGGCAAGTCTCCCAAACATATGCCCATGGCCCCAGGCTTCTCCAGCCTCACAGAGATGGGTGAGGGCCAGGGCAAGGGCAAGGTGGGGAGGGACTGGGAGGGACAGGGGGCAGGCAGGGAGGAGCCTTGGGGGTGGGAATGGGAGGAAGCCCAGTGACGCAGGGGCCTCCAACTTACGTCATCTCTTTTATTCCTGCTCCCCCCCCAACAGAAGAGTTTTCAGAAGCTGATGGGACCAGTGTGCCCCCCTCCCCCTACACTCCCCCATCCTACCTCACCTTACCTCTGCCTGCCGAGGCCCCCGCCAGCCCCTGGGAGTCACCTCACCCTGCAACAGCCCCTCCAGGACGGGGTGGGGCCCCCCGGAAGCGGAGTGAGCTGGCACTGCTGAGGTGCGCCACCATCCTGGGGGCCGTGGCCTTGGGCAGTGACGTGGCAGAGGCCCAAGCCTCTGATGGAGATGACGAGTCTCACTGGTGGAGGGATGGACTTTTCCCCCGGAATGCTCGTTTCCCCCGGGGACCCAGCCCACCTGGACGGAGGGCCCGCTGCCACGGGAGAGGGGCAGGGGAAGAGGCCCCCCCGCCCCCTGCCCCTGGCCTGGTGCCTTCAGCCACCATCCTCTCCCTGTCCTCCCTTTCTGACTGCAACTCCACCCGATCGCTGATTCGCTCAGACAGTGACGAAGGGCCCCCGGCCATGGGCGTAGGGACCTCCCCCCCAAGCACACCTGCCACCAATCCCCTGGTGGACCTGGAGGTGGAGAGCTTCAAGAAGGACCCCCGCCAGTCGCTCACCCCCACCCATGTCACCGCTGCCCGGGCTGTGAGCCGAGGGCATCGCCGGACCCCGTCAGATGGGGCCCTGAGGCAGCTGGTGCAGAGCCACCGACCAGGACCAGAGGGTGAGGGTCAGGGGCCAGGCCAGCTTGCATGGGAGCTGGGGGGGTCAGAGGAGGAAACCGAGGCCCAGGGTTCCACAAGCAGCAAAGCACCCTGGCTGTGCCACCAGAAAGGGAAGAGCTTGTCCAGGTGGAAAGGGCCGCTTTGTAAAAAGGCTTCTAGGTGCTGGAGGGGACAGTGGGCGGCTCCTCATGGAGGATATTAGCAAAAGAACTCTTGCTCGCAGTCGGATGGGACAGAAGCCCAGCCGAGCTTCTGTGGGGAGGAGGATCTTGGGGAGTGGGCAGCCCCTGGCGTGGGGGGAGCCATGACTCAGCAAGTGGATGTTGGGGGCCTCAGGCTCAGGCCAGGGACCTTGGTCTGCTCCTCTGCCCTTCGCCCTGACACAGAAACTCCCTTCTTATCCCTCACTGTCCATTGTCTGAGCTTGCCTTGGGCATAACAAGATGGGATTGTCTGGGCCCGGTACCAGGTCCCCAGGCCTGAGGGAGTCCCTCCCCCAACCTCGGAGAGCACAGTGGGTAGGGCTCCTGTCTGAGCCCTCATCCCCTTCCCCTCGCTGCTTTGGCCCAGGCCAATACAGAGATCCTGGATGACGGCAGATTGGGCATGGAAATATCCAGAAATAGGAAACCAGTTCAAACTGAGACTGGCAGGGCCCCCTGGGTGCAATTCCTTTATTTCACAGAAGAAGCTGAGGTCCAGAGAGGGGATGGGATAGGCCTAAGGTCACAGACTGAGTAGGGAGAGCCAGGCCCAGGCCTAGAATCCAACCCAGGCTTTTAGTTCTGTTTTTCCTGTCTCCAGGACCTGACTGTACAACCCTGGCCAGGGTGGGAAGTGGCCTGCATTGGGCTGGCCCCAGCCCCGCTACTGGAGAAGGGGGCAGAGAGGCTGGGTTGGGAAGGTCTGCCTTGGGCCAACAGCTTTAGGCCTGGGCCACTAAAACCCCTCCCGGACCAATTTTCTCTTCTTTCAGTCCCCAGGGACCCCCTGGACTTTCCCCGCCTGCCTGACCCCCAGACATTGTTTCCCCCTCGACGAAGGCCTCCTCCAGAGCCACCAGGCCGGCCCACCACTCTGACCTTTGCCCCTCGGCCAAGGCCAGCTGCCAGCCGGCCTCGGCTTGACCCTTGGAAGCTGGTCTCCTTCAATAGAACATTCAGCGGCTCCTCCCCTCCTGCACCCGGGACACCAGGCACCCCGGGGCCCCAGCCTAGCCTGCTTGACATGGACACAGAAGGACAGAGCCAGGACAGCACAGTACCCCTATGTGGGGTCGTGCCCACCTTCTCTGACCCTGAGGCTGATGTCTCCCACTGAATGTACAGCCCTGGCCTGAGGGTGCTGCCCCCATGGGGCAGAGAGAGGCCCCTACAGGGACTGATGCTATGTTATTTATTGGGGAAGGGGGGTGGGAGGGGAAAGTCTGGCTAATATAAGTTCCTTGTCTTGTACTCTGCTGTCTGCTGATGGGACTTGGGTCTGAGAGGGAGGCGGCCTGTCATTGCCAAATCTTTCCCACCAGTGGGAGGGGGGAGGGGCCGATCGACCCTAATACCCAAGTGTGGAGGACCCGCCCTGGCCACCCAGATAACACCACCATCACCTCACGCTTTTGGTTCACCGTTAACTTTTTCACATTTATTATCTTGGGACCCTACACAACAGCCCCCTGCGGTGGGTCCAGCCAGGGGCGATCACCCTCATCGTAGTCAAAAATAAAGAGAAGCCTCCAACAAGGCAGGGGCAAAACCAGAAGTTGGCATCAGTGTGCAAGAACCTCCCCACCCTTTCCCCCTGCTCCTCCCAGGGCTGGACTCCCAAGTCTCACACAAAGCACGCGACACGGGCCAGGGGAGGGGGACCCCAGGAGTGAGGCCAGTGGATCAGCCAATCACATCTCGAGCTCGGGCGGGCCCCTCGCTGCTCCCACCTTCTCGCTCTCGGCTGCAGCGGCTCATCCGCAGCTGGGTCAGCTGGATGTAGCGAAGGACGTTGGTGTCTGCGTACGGGAAGGGCACGCTGGGGGGCCGGCCGGCAGGCGGGGTCAGCCAAGGTGCGTGGCCGTCGTGGCTCTCTGGCCAGGGGGCGGGGGTGGGGGATGGGAGATGTGGGAATCTTGGTGTGTGGGAGCGGGCGGAAGGGTTAGGTCTTTGAGTAGAAACTGTGGCTGCCTTTGTGTGTGTGGGAGGCGGGGGTGGGGCAGCGTCTCCATGCCTAGGTGAGTGCACTTTTGTGGGGAGGTACTGGGGAACGACCTGAGTCTGGTTCTGGGTAGATGGGCGGCATCTCCACACGTGACTGTCTCTGTGCTTCTGTATTTAGCCAGGCTCTGTGACTGCCTGAGTTTATGTGGGAAGGCGTCTAGATCTGGGTGTGGGGTGAGATCTACCCCCCCCCTTCTCTCTCTCCCTCTCTCCGTGTGTGTGGGTGTCCGTATGTTCAAGTCTCGGTGCGCATAGAAAGCATCTGCCTCTGGGTGTGTGTGGGTTCCCCTCAGTATGGGTGGGGGTCTGTGCCTTGGGAAAGGTGTCTGTCTGGGAGGGGGATGCTATCCCCTTTATATCTAATTGGGTACTTGTTGGGTGGGGGAGGTTTCTTTGCCTTCTCCTCTTCCTCTTCTCCCTCCCTCCCCCACCTCCTGATTCTCACTAGCCAGAATAATATAACAGCAGCTCACGCTTATGTGGAGCTTTAAGGTCTACAAAAGCCCTTTCCTTACATCTCCTTTGAGCCTCATCTCCTCGTGACAATCCTGTCCATGCTATTATGATCCCATTTCACAGATAATGAAACTGAGGCTCAGAGAAGGTGAGTGACTGGGTCAGGGCCAGACCACCGGCAGGGGTTGGAGGTGCGATTCGAACCCGAGTCTTCCAGACTCCCAGTCCCTTGCTCTCCCCATCCCAGTCTTTCATTGGCGGCTCTCACCTGTGGGTTCCCGGCTCCGGGCCTCCTGTAGGTAGCGCAGGGCGCGGCTGTAGTCGCCCAGATGGTAGAAGGCGATGCCCGCCCGGTAAGTGGCCTTGAAGTTGTCCTGCTGCTTCTCCAGCACCTTGAAGCAGTATTCCCGCACCCTCTCGTAGTTCACCAACTCCGACTGCAGCAGACACGCTGAGGCGGGACGGTCAGAGTGGCCCGCGGCTCGGCCTCGAGCCCAGTCCCTCCCCATTAACCCCTCTAAATCAGAAATACACCCATCGGAATACGCAGCCCGGGGCATATGGTGCTTGGGAATCCCATTTACAGAGCGCTGGTGAGAAGACTAGAGGGAAGCCGAGAATAAAGGGGTGTGGACAGGAAGAGGGGGCCCGAGCGGGGCGGAATGGGATCTTTAGGACATTAACTCAGGCAGCCGCTAAAGGGAGCCACGCGGGCACAGGGCAAATGGGCCTGAATGAGATTAGAGACAATCAGAGCAGGCTCTAGGGATGTCAAAGCGTAAAAGGGGCCGAGGGCTCCGAAACTTGAGGGAGTCAAACAACTGCCACGTGACACTAGAACCAATTCGCGTTGACGCTAGAGGGAGCTGGAGAGAAAAGTCCAGCCTGTCCACCCAGACTGGACGGCCTTAGCCAGGTCCCTCGAGGTGGGTGGCTGGGGTTTCGCTCGGGTCCCCTCCCGCCTCCTCCCGGTGCTGTCTCCTCACTCCCTGCCCACCACGCTGCACTGAGCGGGGATAACTCGGGCGAAGCAGGCAGGGTTGAGAGCAGTCGAGGGGTAGGGGTGGGGAGCGGGGCGGACTTCTAGCCCTGGGGAAGCCCAGAGGGCTCCCTCCCCACCGGATGTCTCCTGCGCCCCCCCACTTTGGACTTCCCTGACTCCAGAGACCCCAGGGTCAGGCGCCCCTGGCCTCTGCTCCTTGGTCGCCCCACCCTCCGCGCCTGTGGTCCCCGAAGCCTCCCCAGTCTCGGGGGCCCTCCTGTCCCTTCCCCCAGGCCCCAGCCATACCAGTGAGGCTGTCATAGCACTCCACCTCTGTGCTCTCCATGAGGCGCCGCTGCTCCTCACTGAGCCGCGGGGGCGCGGAGCCGGGGCCCGGGCCGGGCTGGCGGGCTCCCTGTGCCGCTTTCAGCTGCAGCAACGCCCGGTGGTACTTGCCAATAGCCTCGCGGAACTTCTTCTCTCGGTAACAGCGTTGGCCCTCGGCCTTGAACGCCACGGCGGCTCGGAGGCTGCTTTCCAGGGCTCCCCCGCCTGGGCCTCCCGAGGCCTCCGGGCCCGGGCCATGGCGGGGGCCCGGGCCTGGTGGGGAACGGGAGGGCGGCGGACGAGGCGGTGGCTCAGGGGCTGCACTCAGCATCAGCACCGGGGACAGCGCACCGCAGTGCATTGTGGGAAATTCGCGGCACTACAGCCGCCGCATCACCAACCGTGGGGAGCCCATCCCCACCCTAGACGCCGCCGTCACGGGCTCCGGCCACTCCTGCGGGGCTGGGGAATCTTTTCTCAACGCCCCCCTCTCCCTCAAATGCACCACTCCGAATTAAGACCCAAATCCCGATTTTCTCGCTTTCCTCCCCCCCCTCCCCCCCCCCCCCCCCACGAGCGGCAATCCCAGCAACCCCGTTCTGGAACTCGGATATTGGAACACGGAACCGAGCAGTAGATTTTCAGCCAGGCCCTTTGTCCTTTGGGCCTGTTCCCAGGCCCCAAGCGTCCCTGTAACGGAGCTCTAGTGTTGGGACGCTACCACTCCGCTCCCCTTGGCCCCAGACAGATACGTGGTCACGTCCATTCCTCGAGTTTTCTCTTGCTGGGGGGAGCTAAGGTCGAGGAGAATTATGGCCAGAGAAGGGGGAGGGGAGGAGAAAGCATTTGAATAAGGAGAAGAGAAAATTAGGAAAAGGCCAGAATTTAAAAACAACGTTTTTATTAGAAGTGCAGATACAAAGACGTATAACTTTTTTTTTTTTTAAACAAGACCCTCTCCTTGTTCTCCCCCCCCCTTCCCCCTCCAGCTCAGGGAGGCGCAGGGCAGGTCCTGGAGAGCAGGCGGGCGGCGGTGAGGCTAATGCACTGCCTCTGGGGTCGCGCGTACTTGAGAAAGACAGCGGCCCGACCAGGGGCGGGGCCCCGCAGCGCCGCTCGGGCCATGCACGGCTCGATGGGGCCCAGCTCCGCCTTGCTGCAAGGGGAGGGCAAGGACCAGGGAAAGGAGAGATGTGAGCGAGGCTAGGGTGGAGGGGGCCCATCCCCGACGGCCTGGGACGACAGCGCCCTGCCGTGGCTCCTTCCCATCGGGGGAAACCCCACTTTCCCCTTCTGCCCAGGGAGGATCTCTAAGCGCTCTTCCATCTCTAAGGACCTCTAAGTACGTTCTAGTGGAGCTGGGGCAAGGAGCAGTACCTGTAGAGACCCGGTTCGGGGGCCTCTCCGGCTTCGTGCGGGAGCACGCGCTGGGCCAGGGCTAGGGCTGCAGCAGCCCGACGGCCTGGCTCCCAGCCCGCGGCCTCGGCCTCCAGGACAGAGAGCTCCAAGAAGTAGGTGGCCAAGAGCACAACCTGAGAGAGGGCTGGGACTCAGGGGGAGACTCCGGCTCCCCGCGCTCCGGCCCGCCCAGCCTCTCTTCGTTAGTCCCGTCCCGCTCACCCGCGGCCGGCTCCGGGCCAGGGCGGCCAGCAGGCCCAGGCAGAGAAGGGGACCCGGGTAGTACAGCTGGAAGTTCAGGCGTCTGAGGAGGCGCCGTTCAGCGCGGAGCAGCTGGGCCGGGGAGAAGGAGCCGGCGCCCAGGAGGCACAGGGAGGCTGGCTGGGGCGGGGGTTAGGGAAACCGAGCGGGAGGGGGCAGGGAGATGGGAACAGGTGGGTGCAGGCCAGCCAGTCCCGCCCCAGGGACCGCCAGCCCTCCCCACTCCCTCCCTCCTTCCCTTCCGCCCCTCCCCTCGCGGCCCGGCCCTACCTCGGGGCGGGTACTTTCCTCCACCTTGCACGCCACGAAGAGGCAGGCGACCCCCAGCAGCTGCAGGTGGCGCAGCCGCACGGGTGCCACGCGCAAGTACGAATCCAGCAGGTGCACGGCCAGATAGAGCGTGTCCCCAGCCAGGCCCAGGTATTCCTGGGGAGGGGAAGGGCAAGGCCTGAGGCCGGCCGTAGGGGCGGGGCCTGACCCGGGGACCCCCCCGCCCAGGCCCCGCTCCCCGCTACATACGTGCACCTGCACCAGCCAGTCTACCACAAGGGCACGCATCTCTGCCGTCACCGCACGAGGCAAGTCTGTCTTGGGGAGCGCCTGGCCTGCCTGGAGTGGGGGCAGTAGGGAGAATTCGGCCCGGAGTCCACTCCCCGAGTGGAAGCTTAAGCACAGGGGTGAACCAGAGAAAGTAAGAGGCGAAAATATCTTGTTTGTACACAGTGATTTGCATGCTGTCTCCTCTATCGGACTGAGCTCCTTGGGAGCGGGGACTGTCTTTTGCCTTTCTCCGGCGCTTAGCACGGTGCCTGGCACACAGTAGGCGCTTAATAAATGCTAATTTACTAAAAAAAAAAAAAATGTTTCAAGCGTTGGGACCAAACACTGACGCCTCTGGGAGGAGTCAATAAGTGGGCAGAGACACCAGCTCCATCGAATTAGAAGCTTCGAACCCGGCTGCTGGAAAACAATAAAGGCAAAGAAGCCTGTTTTCACCTGCAGACTTAAGGGGGGGGGGGAGCCAGGGACGGTAGTGAGCCATCCCGCTGACAACTGGATCGAGTTCTAGCCAATCGGGACAGGCCGTTAGGTCCAATCAGCGCCCACTTCCCTCCCGCCTCACCATGACACTGACGAAGATATCTCCCGCGTACTCCCGCTCCCCATCCAGCCCCAGCGTGGTCAGTGCCTCGGCGAGCCCGGGGGGCGGCCACGGCTGCGCGGCCCTCTCCGAACGGCCTGCAGAGGAAGGCGGCGATGATGGCCATGTGGCTCACTACTAAGACGGCCGGCCCGTCCGCGAGCTGTCGGCCTGGGGCTCCTACCAGCAGGCGCCGTCCCTGGGGTGGCAGCGGCGACAGGCTTTTCTAGGGGCGCTGATTTGACGGGGCCCTGCAAGGAGAGGGAAGCCCCCGGGTCAGCACTGCCTGGGAGAGAGGAGACGCGCCGGGGTGGGGGGGAGGGGAAGGAGAGGCGCAGCTCCTCCCAGCAGCGGGGCTCACCGACATCCTCGCCACGCACGGAGCCACAGAGCTGCGGGATGGGGCGGCGCTTTGGTCTGGGCCTTTTTAATGGGTGTGGGGACGGGTCTCTCTCTTCCTACCTTCTAGCGAGCCCCCTTGAAAATTCCCGGGAAGCGGGGCCATTGGGCCCAATGCAATCCGCCCCGCCCCCACTCTAATTGGTCACAGCGGGAGGCAGGGGCCTTGCTCTAGTTAGTGCTCACGTGGTCCGCAGGGCGTGGCCATGATTGGCTCCTCCGTAGCTCGCGGTGCTGATTGGCCGTTCCAGATTCAGGCCGGCGGCGGCTTGCCTGCGGGGACCTGGGTTTTCAGGTGGAGTCTTAGCTGCTTGGTTACAATGTAACTGAGTTGCGGCCCTGCCCGGTTTGGTTTTTTCTAATGGCCGGACCTCTAGTTAAGAACAGCTAGAATTTTTATTTAGTGTTTATTTGTATTAAATAGGGTAGCTAGGTGGCGCCATAGTGCACGGAGCGCCGCCCTGGAGTCCGGAGTGAGTTCAATCCAGTCTCAGGCTCTTACTAGCTGACCGATCCTGGTCAAGTCACTTCATCCTGTTTGCCTCAGCTTTCTCATCTGTAAAATGCCATTTTTGCGATTGTTGTTTGGTCGTTTTTCAGTCGTGCCCGACTCATCATGACCCTATTTGAGGTTTTCTTGGCAAAGATACTGGAGTGGTTTGCCATTTCCTTCTCCAGCTCATTTTACAGATGAGGAAACAGAGGCAAACAGCATCAAGCGACTTGCCCAGCGTCATACGGCTAGTAAGTGTCTGAGGCTGGATTTGAACTCGGGAAAACGAATCTTCCTGACCCTAAGCCCAGCACTCTAGCCACTGTGCCATCTAGCAACCCCAGTATCTTTGCCAAGAAAAACTAAAAATGGGGTCACAGAGTCAGACACAACTGAACAACTACATATTTATATAGCTCTTTAAGCGTTTTACAAACATAAATTTCATTCTACCCTCCCAACAATTCTGGGAGGTAGGTGCTGTTATTTTCTTCATTTTACAGATGAGGAAACTGAAGCAGATAGGTTAAGTGACTTGACCAGAGTCACATAGCTAGTATCCAAGGCAGGATTTGAACTCCAGTCTTCCTGACTTGCAGTACATCTTCTTCAGCTGGATCCCATTGTGCAGGAAAGTGTAAAGCACTTGGGATAGGGAGATGTCCGAGTCCTCATTCCACTTCTGACTCCAACTTAGAGTTTGACCTTTGGTGTCCCTGCAGCCTCTTTGAGCCTGAACCTGTAAAATGAAGGGTCAGTAGACCCCCTGGGAATGTGAAGACAAAATGCATACTGCCCCTTGTCTCTCTCTTTTTTTTTTAATTGCTTTTTGGTGAGGCAATCAGGGTTAAGTGACTTGCCCAGGGTCACACAGCTAGCAAGTGTCAAGTGTCTGAGGCCAGATTTGAACTTGGGTTCTCCCGACACTGAGGCCTGAGCTCTATCCACTGTGCCACCTAGCTGCCCCTGTCCTTTGTCTCAAGGAGCTGGTTTTTTTTATGGGGCAAATACAGAGAAATGCATACCCACACCCCTTTAGTTCAGGTCCTCATCCCTGCAAACACTGACTAGTCCATTGGCTCATTGGGTCTTCTGGCCGCCTCTCTCCCCATTCTGATCGTCTTCTGGGGAGCTGCCCAAGTGGCCTTCCATATGTACAGATCTGACTGCATCACTCTTACCAAATAAACTCCAGGGGCTCCCTACTGCTGCTAGGAGCAAATTCAACTGCCCCTGTTTAAAGTACTTCACCACCTGGCCCCGGTCTATCTTGCCGGCATCGTTCCTCATCCCTGCCCTTCCCAGATCTCTCCAGGCCCACTGGCACCTCCCATGCCCTTTCATTCTTTCTCCTAGGTTTCTGGCATTTGCCCCTTCCTCCCCCCTGCGGCACAGATTTCTTCTCTTCCTTCCAGACTGGACCTGGAAAGGTTCCCTGACCCTCCAACTGCTGGTACAATCCCTACCTCTCTCACTTCCTTGTTTTATTTTGTAGCTAGTCTACATATGCTTAAAATACGCAAGTATCTCCCTCCACAGAAAGAAAGCTATTTGAGGGCACAGACCAGTTAATGTCTTCCCAGCACTTAGCATGGTGCTTGGCACACAGTAGGGGCTTAATAAATGTTTGCTGACTGATAGATCCATCAGTAACTACCACACAGTGGGAGTGTTTTCGGGAGAGTGAGGGTGCTCCCAGCTTGGGGTTGGGGGGGGTCAGGAAGGGCTGGAAGTAGGAGGGGGCACGAGAGCCCTACTTGAAAGTCTCTGCAAACATCTCCACCCCCGTCTCCTTCCCAAGGGCTCTCTCCTCCTAACAAGCCATGGCTGGTACCAACAGAAATGCCACCCGCAGACTGAAATACCAACAGGAACAGGGCCTGCCGATCTAAGGTGTACAGGGCCCTTGTGAGGTAGACTGAGCAAATATTAGGAAATTCCTTGTACTGGAGAGGAAACAGGCCAAGATGGGAAGTGTGCCTAGTCAGGTCTTCATCTCCACCAGATGAATACAGAACAAGTGCTCAGTCCCTATTGGTCTGGGATTATCCCAAGCGTCTTTCCCCTTCCCCTAAAGTTGTAGGACTTGGATCTGGAAATGGCCTTAGGTGACCCATCTGCTCCAACACCCTCATTTTTGCAAGAACTGAGACAACTTCTCTAAGCTGTGACTTGCCCAGGGTCACACAGCTGGGATTCAGCTCAGATCCTCAAACTCCCACTCCAGAGCTCTAGGTCAGAGTGGTCCCGGGGCCCAAGGACCTGCTGGGGAGCCAGGCAGGTGAGCTCCAAAGAGTGTCCAGGACCAGATCTCCATTCGGACTGAATGGTCTGCAGTGAGAGGGCTCCGCTCATTTACTCCCATCGTGGGCCTGTTTTCTCTTGGAAAGGAGTTTCAGATGGGGAAAGATTAGAACGAACCTGATGAGGTTGAAATCCAGTGTTCACGGGCTACCCAACCACCTCACGTCTAGTGGAGTGCCCCAGGAATCTGGGTTTGGCCTCTTGCTGAGGAACAGCCTTATAATGTGCCTATCAGTGATTTGGATAAAGGTCTGAGTAGAATGCTTCTGTCTGCTGCGGTGGGAAAGCAAACACTCCAGACAATAGCAGTCAAGGTCCAAAGAGATCTTGACAGGCTAGAATGTTGGCCAAAATCAAATCCGGTGAAATTCAATAGAGACCAACGTAAAGTCACACACTGGTTCAAAAAGCCAACTTCCCAAGTGTAGGATGGGGGAGGCAGTAACAAGACAGCAATTCGTCTGAAAAAGATTCAGGTGTTTGAGTGGAATGGAAAGTCAATCTGTTATGGAACCAAAGAAAGTAAAGGGGATTGATCTCAGCTGCACTGAGCCTAACGGCTTTAACATCTGGGCAGGAATCCTTGAAGTGTTATTAAGACGGCTAGGTGGGCAGTGTACAGAGGGCTGGACTTGGAGTCAGGGAGAACCCCGTTCAAATTCAGGGTCTCAGACACTTGACACTTGCTAGCTGTATGATCCTAGGCAAGTCACTTACTTGCCTCAAGTTTCTTCAATGATAAAATGGGAGCAGGATTGCTGTGAGGATCAAGTAGTTATCAAAAGCACTTTCCAGTGCCTAGCACTAGTAGGTGCTATATACACACGGCTCTTATTAGTATTACCTCCTATGTGCTGAGAGCACTGTGCTGAGCACCGAGAATACAAAGGTGGCAGGGAGGGGCAGTCCCTCGGCCCTGGAGAGGCAAACTGAGGCCTGAAGTCAGGAAAAACTTCCTATCCATAGAAGACTACTGCACCGTCAGGGGAGGCAGCAGGTTCCCTGCCCCCTCGCCAGATTCCTCGAAATAAAGACTGCCAAGGATGTTGTACAGGGTGACAGAAAGGCCCCAAGACATCCTTCGAGGTCCCTTCAGAACTGTAACCCTGACCTCCTTCCCCCACCTGTCCCTGGAGGGCTGTCAGACAGCTAGGTCTCCATGCTCCTGCCTCCCCCAAAGCTGCGGGCTGGGCCAGAGCTTCCGATGACTGTAGTGCCAACTCCTCAGCCTGGCATTGGAGGCTGTGCACCACACTCCAGCCCAGGCCAAACTGGCCTTTCTTGCCTCTGCGGCTTGGACCGTGCCCCTCCTATGCCTGCAATGTCTTTGCTCTCTGGGACTATTCTGCACCAGTCTTCAAACCCTACTCGGGCATCACGTCTCACACGAGGCTCTGTCGACTCCACTGGTCAGTGGCCACCTTCCTCTCCAGGACCCTCTGAACTCAGGCACTCGTCTCTGCTGGCTGACCTCAGACAGCCAAGGACCAGCAGCTCCCCCACTCCCTAACCCTGGCGCAGGCGCTGGCAGACTTGCTGACCAAATACATCCTAAAGCGTGGCCACGTGGAGTGGGCAGGGCTCGGTGCCCGCAGTCTCCTCCTCAGCCACATCCTGGAAGCAGCTGCTCCCACAGAGATCGGCTCAAGCAAAGCCTTCCCAATTTGGGCCTCGGGTTCAAGAAAAGTCAGCCGGCAGGGGGCCCTACCTGGGCCGAGACCAAACGAGACTCAATTTGTCAGAATTTTTTTTTTAATTGTTGGTACCGTATAAATTCAAAGAGAAAGAAAGTAGCTAAAATGATTTACAGAAACAAACACAAAAACATCCCCACACAAAGCCTTTGCCATCCCTGGCCTCCAGTCCCCTCCCCTGCATCACGAGGAAAAACATAACCCCCCCCCCCAAACTGAAAACATCCCCCACCCCCAAGCAGGCAGCCAGGAGGCCCTCCGCCCCCTGTGAGCTGCAGCAGCCCCGGGAGGTGTCCTTGGGGTGGGGCAGGAGAGAGGCCCTGAGCCTTGAGGAGCCCTTAATGTCCCTGACCCGTTCTGCCCACCCCCAGGGTCCTAGGGAAGGACCTATCCCTAACATAGAGACACACAGATATGTATGTATATGTATACACACACACACACACACGCACACACGCACACACGCACACACGCACCAAGCCTGACACGCCATAGCTGCTGTGAGGAGCCATCACTTGGAACTCCCTGCTTCCAACCCCAGAATGGGGCAGATGGGTTTGGGGGAGACGGCAACATCCCCCTCCGGATCAGTCTGTGTGAGCAGAAGGAAACATCTGAGGGAGATGCAGGGCCGAGCATTTGGGCTCGGGCAGGGCTGACAAGGGGCCTTGCAGCCAGCACACCCCTGCCCCGTCTCATCTTAAGGCTCTTCTGGTACCGCATGAGCAACAGGCCTCAGGAGATGCAGAAAGGGAAATGGGACCAACCCTAGGCCTCCACGAGCAGATGCCCCGGCCAGAGGAAAGCACTGGACCGAGAATTTTGACCTAATGCCCCCATTGACCCCTTCCCTGGGAGCTGGGGGCCTGAACACTGTTGCATTAAGGAATCTGTAACAGTCCTGAACCCCCCACCTCAGTCCTTGGGGAGATGGGGGGTGATGAATGTGCCCTCGAGCCTAACCCAAAGCAGGGCCCCAGTTCACAATGCCCTCCTGACCTGGCCCTTCCAGCCTCAGATCTGGACTCAGGGTGCAGCCACCTTGGACAAAAAGCTTCTGGGCCCAGTCTCCTCTTAGAGCTGTGACCCAAAGCCTTCAGTAAGGGATGAGGGGAGAATGCCCAGGGAGGCCCGCCCTAGGTCACCCCAGTCATCAGAAGCTCTGGCCCAGCCAGCAGCTTTGGGGGAGGCTGAGGAATGGGGACAGGATCAGCAGTTGCCTAGGGCCAGGAGGGAGAGATGAAGAAACTGAGAGAAATCAGGCTAAAATGGGGGGGGCGGGGGGAGATGTGACAGACCGTACCAGAGCCTCCATCACCCCCCTAAACAGAAGCCAGGGTCCCCCCAGGCCTCCAATCCCTGATGTTCCTCGGCCTTGACCTTTCACTCTGGGGAGGCCATCACGTTATCCAGATAAGGCACTGGGAAAGGGGGTGGGGTTCCCAGTGGGGTGGCCACATGCCATGGTGGACAGGAGTCTGTATCCAGGAAGGAGGAAAGGGGCAGAGACAAGAGTGCTGTTCCCTGCTTCCCTGTATGCATGGGAAGGCAGGTCCCCCAACAGGGGAGCCACTGCTCTGGGGGTCCTACTCAAGCTCGCCCCCATAGCCGGCATCTCCTTAGAGAAAAAGTGGCCTGCTCCCCTTCTGGCCAGCCCAAGATGTCTACAGCTGACCCCAGCAGGGGTGATGAGAACCCCACCCTAGCCCTGTTGCTCCCGGCCATCTCATCTGGTGAGGAACGGCCTGCCCTTAGGCTAGCCCGGGGAGCTCCTGCAAAGGCAGAGGCCCAAAGGTGAGGCGGGCACCCAGCTCCAGGGCGTCCGGCTTTAAGGCTGCTTGGGTGCGAGACATTATTGCTTTAGTAGCTATGCCTGCCCGTTGCTGGCGAGGGTGCCACTGCCGGGCATTCTCCTGACACACCCACGAGGTCGAGGCCCAAGGAGAGGGGCTGATGGCGGACTTGATCCAGGATAAAGCACCACCGCTCTCCGTAGGCCCGGCCAGTCGGAGCCAGTAGGGGGAGAAGGGATCCTGGGCTCCCACTGAGGAAGGGCAGAGACCTCCTCGGTGCCCAGTCAGAGGGACAAGGCTGGCCACATCCACCGTGCGACCCTTGAGCGAAGAGCTCAGAGCAGGAGATGTGGGAGCCCAGCAGCCTCCCGCGTGGAGCAGGGACTGCAGGGGCTTCCACGCTCCCCTTACGGACATGAGAGCTGTCCAGGACGTGAGGCCAGCAGTGAGCTGGGCTTACTGAGTCCTTTGTACCTTGGGGAACCTGTGGCCTGGTTAAAAAGTCTCCTCAGGCCAAGTTGTTCCCTCTGCCCTCTCCCTGCCAAAGCGCCCCAGGGCCGAAGGGCCGCGGTCAGGGCAAGATTAGTAGGTGAGCGCCAGGCGAGGAGGGATGAAGGAAGGCCTGGATCCTTTAGAGACAAGGTTGGGAAGGAGGAAAAAGCGTGTGGGTGAGGGTGGGGATGGGACCAGGGGCAAAGTGACCCAGAAGGGAGGCAGCCTGTGGCCTCGGCAGCCGCCCATCCATCCTGCATGGGCTCTGCTCCAGCGGTCAAGTCACTCCCGGATGCTGGCTGAGTAAGAGAACTGTGGGAAGTGGGTGCGCTGGTCAGACTCAAGGGAGCCCATGCTGTCATCTGCAAAAAGGGGAGAGGAGCGCCTGAGGGAGGCTGGCCCCTGCCAGCCGGTCCAGAGGCCAGGGGCCTGTGGCTGAAAAAGGAGGCATTTCCTAGAGGAGAAAAGGCTTGAGGGGCTAGGAAGCACAGAGAAAGGGGGCCCCAAGGCCTGAGGAGGGATCTAGAGGGCAGGGGGCTCAGGCTGCCTACTGAACCCCCCAGGAGTCATCTGGAGGATCCTGACTTTTCTGTGTTGCTAGGAGGAAAGAAGCCTTACTTACATCGGTCTGGGGGGGTGATGGTGATGGACTGTGCCGTGAATTCATCATCAAAGTACCGCGTGTCAATCTCTGATGTGACCTGGGGCTTAAATGGGGGCAGGAGCTGGGGGAGAGTGGGAGGGCAGGGTCAGCGGCGAGCATGGTGCTCTTGCCAACAGCCAGAAAGGCAGAACCCCTGTTTCTTCACCCCTACCTCCACCCTCTTCTCCCAAGGGAGGCCTCATCCCTGGCTCCTCAGAACAGCTGAGACCTGACAATTCCAGGATGACCAAGTCAGAGCGGCCTTTGGAGGTCAGACCCCCCAGAGACGTGTCAGGAGTAATGGGGGCCTCCAGACCAAGCCCTGTGGGAAGTGGGAGGGGAAGGTCTCCCCAAGGGGCATCCTAGGAAGGGAAGAAGCTGGAGGGAGGAGGAAGGGGCGGCAGGATGGAGCAGGAGTTCCCGGGGATTCTGGGAAACACCCGTTACCTTCTTCTGCAAGACGTCCTGCCAATTGATGGGCGAGAAGAAGCGGTGCTCCATGACCTCCCTGGCGTCCCGGGGACCCCCGCCCAACCTGCAAGGACACACACAGCCTCAGCGTCTCTGGGGCTCCCCTCCACTCGATTCCCTTCCTGGGCGCCTACATTTGGCACACTGCTCAGACACACAGGATCTCCTCTCTCCCAGAGCGGGCCCTGCAAACCTCTTCTTGGAGACCCCGAGTGAGCAGGGAGCCCACTGCCCCTCAAAGCAGCCCAGGCCACCTTGCGACAGCTCTCACAATCCTCCCTCCCTCGCCTCGCTGTGTGCCCGCGCCACGGTTCACCTCTGTTTGGGGTCCTTTTTCAGGAGCCCGGCCAGCAGAGATTTGGCCTCAGGGCTCAGCGTGCGAGGAAAACGGATCTCCTCCATAAGGATCAGCTCGAAGAGGCGCTCGTGGTCCTGGTTGTAAAAGGGCAGCCGGCCACACGTCATCTCGTACATCACCACGCCCAGCCCCCACCAGTCCACTGCCCTCCCATAGTCATTGTCCTCCAGTACCTGGAGGGTGGAGAGGAAGAGGGCACGTCAGGTCCTCCCCCTCAGCCCCAACGCCCCTTCCTGGCACGAGGGATCCCCTGGTCCGAGGGCAACAAAGACAGTGAGTGGGATGGAAGGGAAGGAGAAGCGGGCCCTGCTCTTGGTCATGGGGGGGGGTGGGGGCTGCTCCTGACCCGCCCCGCCTCCCACAGCCTGGCTCCCAGGCTACCTCTGGGGCCAGGTACTCCGGAGTGCCGCAGAAGGTCTTCATGGTGGCCCCATCGCTGATGCCCTCTTTGCAGAGGCCAAAGTCAGTGATCCTGATGTGCCCGTCTTTGTCCAGCATGAGATTCTCCAGCTGGAAGGAAGGCAAGGGCGTGAGGGCCTGGCCCAGAGCACAGACAGAGGGGCCGAGCTGTCCTGGGGCTGCCGTGCTGCTCAGCAGAGCCCTGGAGGCAACTGAGGCCAGGTGAGAGGCCTGAGGCCCAGGCCACCCTTCACTGCTGCTTACCCATCCTCAAAAACCCAGACAGAGCTAAGTGTTATCCAGCATTTTCAGGTTGGTAAAGCACCTTCTACATTATTCTGCTTGATCCCGATAACCCCACACAGGTGCTTTATTTTCTCCTCTCTACAGATGATGCAACTGTGATGGAGGGAAGTCAGGTGACTTGGCCGGGGTCACGCAGCTAGTGACGGTCAAGGGCAGGATTCACACCCATGACTTCAGCCTCCTGGCTGCACCGCCCTCCTCTGAAGAGGCCACAGAAGAAGAGGGGGCGGGAGTGAAGGCCAGCAGGGTCCTGCGTGCCTCTGGCCAAGCTCCTTCCCCTCCTCTGGGCCTCAGCTTCCCCAGCTGTGAAATGTTGGGGTTGGGCTCATCTGACACTCTCCGCAAGCCTTCCCAGCTCTGACGTTCCACTCTTCTAAGACCTTGGTCAACACAGGAGCAAGCCCAGCTCCTGGGGCCCAGCACAGGGGGAGGCCAAGGGTCCCCCAAGGGAGCCAAGCACCTGTGGGAGCAGCGGCCCCTCAGCATGGCCGGGGGCACGCTTCCAGAAGAGGGGCTCCCTCCCCCAGTGCTCCGTCCCTGTCACTGGTCACACTCCAGTCCGCTGGCGAGGGACCTCCAGCCCGGACAGCTTAAGTCACGCAGCCCCTGGCACAGCGGGGGTGGCCAGACCCCCCCCGCCTCTCCCTCCCCGCCCCGTTGACAGGCTATCCTCAGCCCTGTCACGCTGGCACAGCTCCCCAGCATCCAGCCTAACCTGGCCCCACTGCTCCTGCTCCTCGGCCTTCTGGGGCCAAGCAGAACACGGTGGACTCTTCCTAAACTCAAGACCCTTGAGGACAGCCATCATGGGTGGCCCAAGCCTTCCACGGGCTAAACGTGAACTCCAGGCCCTTCCCTATCTCAGAGGGGACACAGGCTCCACATCCTCCTCCAGCCGTGGTGCCCAGACGGGGCTGAGCTGGGCAGAGGGCAGGGGCCAGCACCCAAGGGGTGCCCTCCTCCCCTTCTGCCAGCTCTTCCAGGAAGTCAGCCCTGACCTGCCAGAGCTAAGCACCTTCCCCTGCAGCCCTGTGCCTGGGGGCACTCCTGTGGGCACGGCCATTTCTGGGCTCAATCCAGCCTGTCTGACTCGGCACTCTGCACGCAGCAGGAGCTCAGAGGGATGGCACAGCACCAGCAGAGAGAGCTGGATTTGGAGTCAAGAAGACTTCAGAGCCGAGACTCAGCTCTCTCATCTGTAAAATGGGAACAAGACCTCATGCAGCCTCTGGCTTGTAGCACTGCAGGGAGCACGCACACAGACGGTGCTTTGAGGACTTCAAAGCTCTATGTAAATGTCAGGTGTTGATAATGACAGTAATTACACCAGTGTCCTATGATCTTATACCAAAGGACCAGAGATTTACAGATAAAATGGGCCTCAGAGGTCACTGGGTCCACCTCTTTCATTGTATAGATGAGGAAACTGAGGCACAGAGAGGTGAAGGGATTTGCCCAGAGTCATGCAGTGAGCATCATCCGAGGCAGGATCTGGAGTCCAAGGCTCCCCCGCCGGCGGCCCCACAGCTATCGGGTGCCACTGAATCAGGCTGAGCCACGCGGCCTCGCCGCCCACGCCGATGTTATGATTATACATTAGATTCGGTACGTAATGATAAAAACATTCATGGACGGCAGAGGTGCTCCGGGCCTTCAACTCTGCAATGCGGGAGGGAGCGGGAGCCACAAAGGGAGAAGCGAGGCGGAAATGCTCCCTGGGCCGCCACGCAGCCAAGGACGGAGCTCACCTTGATGTCGCGGTAGACCACGTCCCGGGAGTGCAGGTACTCCAAGGCAGAGACGATCTCGGCCCCGTAGAACCGCGCCCTGTCCTCCGTGAAGACGCGCTCTCTCGACAGGTGGAAAAACAGCTGGCGGCAGAAGACGAGGCCGCCTGAGTGAGGGGAGCCCGTCCCAAGCCCAACCCGCCTGTGCGTGCCGGCGTGCCCGCTCACACTCTCACAGGGCAGCCCAGATCTAGAACTTCAGGGAAACCAGGTATTAGGGCTAACAGACATGGGCTGCCCAGAGGAAGGCCGGCAGAGCCAGCCCAGGAAGGCGGGTTCCTGGGCCTCCAGCCTACGAGGCCATGGGGATTTGGGAAGGAGGGCAGCGTGGGCAAAGGGGAAGCCACGAGCGGCCTGCAGGAAGAGTATTTTCAGATTTCTGAAATGGTCTGTGACACGACATGCTGCGGTACGGCCGTCCCCCATTCCTTCTCCCGCTCATGGTTCTCCATCTTCTCAACTCCCATCTACCCCTGCGCCCACTGCCACACCTGCCTGGCAGGCTCCTGCGTCCTTTCCCAAGCCAAAAGATCACCGAGAGATGCCACTACTCACCTCCCCACCGTTGGCATATTCCATCACAAAACAGAGGCGGTCATTCGTCTGAAAGGCATACTTCAGTGCCTAGAGAGAGAGAAAGAAAGAGAGAGAGAGAGAGAGAGAGAGAGAGAGAGAGAGAGAGAGGGGGGAGAGGGGGGGGAGAGAAGGGGGGGATGGAGGGGGAGAGGGAGGGATGGAGAGAGAGGGGGAAAGAGAGGGGAGGGAGGGGGAGGGGGAAAGAGAGAGAGGGACAGAGACAGAGACAGAGAGATGGATGCTTACTATCTTTATGACCCTGGATCAGCTACATAACTTCTCAAATGAGATAATTAGATATAAAGCGCTTTGCAAAAAGAACATTTAAAGTGTTCAATGTCAGCCAAGATGATCACCCTTATTTTCCCTATCTGTAAAATGGGCACAGTAACACTGGTATTACCCACCTCCAAGGGCTGCTCAGTGTTAAGAAGGAGCTCTGTTAATCTTCCTAACCAGCTGACTGGACAGGGATCTTCCTAATGGGGATTCTCCCCTGGGGCAGGGGTGGCCCCTTTTTCTCAGCTGACAGGATTCTCTAGGTTTTCCCAGGCCTCTTTCACAGAGGACTTCCCTCTGCCTTGGCCCTCCACAGGCACCCAATCACCACACAGCTTCCGGAGAGTCCCTAGATGCCATCCCTCTCTTAGATGGTCAGGGAAGAGGGTCAGCCATGCTGCTCTATGGCCCTGGGGCTACCCGCTAGTTCATTTCTTCTCAAACTGAGGCATCCCCTCATCTGCTGGCACACACCCACACCAGGAAAGCACCGGGCTTAAAAGGAGGGCTTAAGATAGCAGCATGGTGGGGCAGCTAGGTGGCGCAGTGGGTAGAGCACCGGCCCCAAAGTCAGGAGGACCTGAGTTCAAATCTGGCCTCAGACCAAACACTTGACACTTACTAGCTGTGAGACCCTAGGCAAGTCACTTAACCCCAACTGCCTAAAAAAAAAAAAAGGTGGTTCCTCCTATTAGTTCTAATTTTTACTAACAACATCACTAATGTGAAAATATGTTTAATAGGAATGTATTTGTATAGCCTATATCAGATTGTGCGCTGTCTTGGGAAGGATGGTGGGAAGGAAGGGGGAGAAAAATTTTAAACTCAAAAGCATATGGAAGTGATTGTTGATAAATCAAAATAAATTAATAAAAAAAAAAAAAGATAGTAGCATGGCACAGTGGATAGAGCACCGGCCCCAAAGTCAGGAGGACCTGAGTTCAAATTCGGCCTCAGACACATAACACTTACTAGCTGTGTGACCCTTGGCAAGTCACTTAACCCCACTGCCCAGCTGAAAAAAAAAAAAAAAAGAGCAGAGGAGGGCAGAGTCTGGTCAGCAGAGAGTCTCAAATGAAGAACTGAGGCTGGTAATATGAACAAACCAAAGACACCCACACTGAAGAAATTTTCTGGGCTGAGAAATGCCCCAGAGGGGCAGAAGACAGTAACTCCACAATGACAAACAGCACTTTTTCTATCAAGGAGCAGCAGCTGAAGACCACAGACAGCACTGTGGAGGTCCCCAGGGACTACAGCCAGACGCCCTGACTCCCTGGACTGGCCACTCGGACGGAGAGCACTGTGGAGGTCCCCAGGGACTACGGCCAGACGCCCTGACCCCCTGGACTGGCCGCTCGGATGGAGAGCACCGTGGAGGTCCCGAGTGACTACGCCTTGACCCCCTGGACTGGCTGCTCGGACAGAGAGCACTGTGGAGGTACCCAGTGACTATGACCAGACACCCTGACCCCCTGGACTGACCACCCAGCTCCAAGTCAAGGACCAGATGACAGGCACTTCTCCTCCTAGGTGGGCCGCTGGCTCCACATATCCCTGAGGACGCCCTGCAGCAGCCCTTCCACTTGGACTCTGTGCTGGCTGTCAAACCCTCCAAGCTCTCGGCTTGAGACCTCCTGCCACAGCATGCTACATCCACAGCGGCCTCCTACCACAGAAGCTGGTGGGTGGAGGGCCTTCAAGGCTATTTTCCTCTACTCTATCAAATGGTCCTTTAGCCTCAACAACCACGCACCCAGAGCTCAAGTTCCTTGTGCCCTTCTGGGCATCATCCTGGGGACAGACGAGCCAGCTCAGCTCACCAGCATGAGGGCTGGCCGTTAGCTGATGGACTCCTTAGCAACACAGAAGGGCCACGGAGCCCCCTCCACTCCTGCCGCGAGGGTGAAGAAGCAGAGAGTGCATGAAGGATTTCATCAGGACAGGTAGGAGCCAATGGCAGGAGTCCAGGAAGCTGAGGTCAGCACCAAATACGGCCTGAACACCTATCCCAGCTTTTCAGACCAGCAAGAAACATTAGTCTAACTGCAGGCACTCTGTGAACCTGCTGTCCTAAGATCATTAAGCCGACACACTCAAAGAAGCCTAAGGACCCAATGGAATAGACAAAGGCCCCAGCATCAATGATGGCTTGGACTCAACCATCTCTAAGGGTCCAGCCTACCAGGATCTTCTCAGTTCAGACCATGCCGGAAGACATCGGTGGGAGGGCGCGTGGGGAGAGTGGGGGCTACGGTGTCTGCCAAGGTAACCAGAAACAGCATCCCATGGCAGATGGGGGCATCCTACCACTAGGCAGACTGCCACCCACGTGGACTGTGGACTCCGTGGTGAGTGAGGGCAGGGACAAGTTGGGCAACTGATGTAGTAGAGGAGGAAAAAAAAAAGAGCCACCATTTTCCTGTTTCTTTGAGGTTCGGCTAAGGCCTCCCAGGAAGCTTTCCCTAACTGATCCCAGCAGAAAATATCTTCCAAGTTTCTTCAGAATATCTGACTATAAAGATGAGTAAGAGTTGTCAGAGCAGTTTTCAAAGGAAGTAATCCATGAAAAAATGCTCCTGATCACTATCAATCTGAGGCACCTGAATGAAAACAGCACCGGGGCTCCTGCTCCCAGCCACTAGATTGACAGAGCTGACAAAAGGCGCAGTCCTGCATGGTGGCCAGAGCTGTGGACTGGACTGGCCACCACTGAGGCCACATCCGCTGAGCCAGCCTCAGCACCACAGGTCTACGTCCCAAAGAGACTACAGAAAGAGGAAAAGGTCCCGCGCAGACACAGATCTTTGTAGGAGCCCTTCTTGTCACAGCATCAAAATGGAAACAGAGGGGTACAAACTGATAAAGGCTAAAAAAAAAGGGGGGATGGCGTACGAATATCACAGAGGATCAGGGAGGGCTCCTAAGTCCTGATGTGGGATGAATGGAGCAGAATGGGATTTGGACAATGATGTTACAGAGGACAACAGTCTGGAAGGCCTGGAGAACTCTGATCAGCTCAGAGGCACCCCAAGAGCAGAGGACTGAGGAGGAGGCAAACTTGGCCTACTTGCCACAGACAGATGGGATCATAGGCCCACGACGCACAAGGAGGCCCACGCCCCCGGACGTGGCCAAAGTGGGTGCTGATTTTGGTGGGCTTGACAGAGTTGCCACTGAGAGGGATGTTTCTGTTTTTATTGTCCAAGTGGTGGGAGATGTGGCAGGGAGAGATAAGAAATGCTTGGGAAAAATAATTAAAAAAAAGAAAAGGTAGCTGCAAAAAGATACTAAAGATGGGGGAAAATCACAAATGGTCCCATTACCCCAGAAAGGCAAACAAGGGAGACCAGACAGACTATAATAATTATCCTTTTTACAGTTGAGAAAACTGAGGCAAACAGTTTAAGTGACTTGTCCAAGGTCACACAGCTAGGAAGTGTCTGAAGCTGGATTTGAACTCAGGTCTTCCTGACTCCAGGCCCAGCATGCTCTATCCATTGCGACCCCAGCTGCCTCTGGAAGGACTGTAAGTTTGTCAGGAAGTACCTCATTGGTCTTGAGGACATGAAGTGACCAGGCCCAGACAGCCTCTCTCCTGGTAGACATGAAGGCCGCCCACCTTCAGGGAGCTCCAAAAGACCCTGGAGAAGAGCCGAAGCACCCAGGACAAAAGAAGGGAGCAGCGCCTGCTGAATGCCATTTTGGGTGGCACTCTTGAAGGCCCTACTGAAGGACTTGCCCAGGCCACCAGAACGGGCCCCACTAGACTCATCTCTCTTCCCTTCTGACCAGGCCCTGCTGTGGGTCAATCAGGGGCTGCTCAAGCAGAGTTTTCTCCAGCAGGGTCAGAGACCCCTGGGGTAGCAGGGCCAGTGAAACCTGTGCGGAACCTTCTTGGAATCAGGCATCCGAATGCAGCTACGAAGGAAACCAATTATGGAAACAGTTGTCAAAAAAGTGCTCAAAAGAAGTTTTGGTCTCCCACGTACTTCTTGTGGAAAAGATGGAGAGATGGCTACACGAAGGTATAATGAGGAGCCGTTAGGGGGCGCCGCAGTGGATAGAGCACCAAGCCTGGAGGCAGGAAAGCTCATCTTCCCAAGTTCAAATCTGGTCCTGGACACTTGTGCGGCCCTAGACAAGTCACTTTACCCTGTTTGCCTCAGTTCCCTCATCTATAAAATGAGCTGGAGAAGGAAATGACAAACCACGCCAGTACCTCTGCCAAGAAAACCCCAGATGGGGTCAGGGAGAATCGCACATGACTGAACAACAGAGATAACAGTTAAGAGGCTACTGAGCTGGTCGGATGGACCAGAGTAATTAGGAATGGTTCAACGTGAACTTGGGGAGAGGTCGGAAGTTGAGAAGCCTCAGAATCTACATTTGGCCTGTCAGTAACTTGGGTAAAGACACAGTCCATATGCTTTTGAAAACTGCAACTGGGGGCAGTTAGGTGACACAGTGGACAGAGCTCTAGCCTTGGAGTCAGGAGGACCTGAGTTCAAATCCAGCCTCAGACACTTGACACTTACTAGCTGTGTGACCCTGGGCAAGTCACTTAACCCCGTCTGCCTCACCAAAAAGAAAAAAAAAGAAAAAAGAAAAATGCAACTGAACCAAAGAGGATACAGAGAAAGCTTTCACATTGCAGGTTGGAATCCACTTGCCTAAAGCCCAGGGGCTGGTCAGACTGCTACCTGTGTCTCTAGTCTGCCCACTCTGGACCAGACCATGAGGTCAAATCTAATAAGGATATCATAAAGTCATATACATACATAAAATCACGCATTCAGTGAAGATGAAAGGGAGATGAAACAACAGGAGGTTAGAAGAGTTTCAGAGTTCAAGATCACGAAGGTAACACAAGTAAAGAGTGATGACAAAAGTAAAATGTACTTAAAAAAAGAGAATGATGGTGAGATTTAAGATGAGATGATATACTGATACATTGCTGGTGGAGCTGTGAATCCATCCAGCATTCTGGAAAGCAAAGCGACTACGGTGTCTGCACCCAGAGATCTCCCTGCTCGGCACATGCTCCAGAGAGGTCAAAGACAGAGACGAGGGCCCCACAAACACCAGACTATTTCAAGCAGCACTTCTGGTAGCAAAGGATTGGAAACAAGTACGTGGCTAACGATCCCAAGTGGAGAGGCCCAAAGAGCAAATGCAAGGCCGCGTTCTTCTACAGACCACGCTGGCATCGCCTTCCCTTCGCCACAGACAAGAATTACTGGTGTGGAATACTGCATGTACTTCTAGACATGATTGATGTATTGGTTTTAAAGACAATCCTTTTTAGTCTTTGTCTCAAGGGGAGAAAGAATATATCCAGAGAATAAGGTGACATAAAACAAGGCATCAATTTTTTAAAAAGATGTGACCATCCCTGCTGGTGGCTGAGGATACAGGGTCATGGGGATCGGGGCCCTCGATGCAGTGGAAGGCCAGGCTGTTGGAGGAGACATCTCTGTGTATGGGGAAGCCTCGGAGTACGAAGGCAAGAATGGCATGGAGAGGAAGACGGGAAGCCAAAGTACTTGGAGGCCGGAAAATAAACGTGACCCACATCTGGAGTGGCTGACAGTTAGGGTGATCTCAAATGAGTGCTGGCGGCCAAAACGTGCTCTGGAAGCAGCCCCGAGAGCCAAGGCTTGGGCCTGCTCTTCCCCGGGCCCAGGGACACTCAGTACTAGAGAAGCAGAGATAACGGCGAATGGACACACCAAGGAGGGAGAAGCATGCCTAATGAAGACGACCCCTTTGTCAGGAAGAAGGCCTTGGGCAGAGTCCATATGGACAAGGGATTCTCTATCAGTGGTAAAGTTCAGATGCATTGACTACATCAAACCCCAGACGACTAAAGAACCACTTCAGAGACCCACAGTCACTGCAGAGACCATACAACAGTGCACACAGGAAAAAGCAACCCATCAAAATTGGATGTGGTCCTTTGACCTCCTCCATTGGTACCCACAGTTTGTACAACCACCAGAGACAGACTCCAAAGTGAACAAGATGAAGAAGATTAACTGGCCAAGAGACCTCGGCAGAAGGTGCCGGGCCTTCAGCAATCCCCAGCCTGCACCCTGAACACTAAGATTCTTCTAGTGATGCTCTAGGATTGTGAAGCACTGAATGCCACCATCTCCAAAGAAACAAAACTGCAGGTAACCCAAAAGGCAGGGAAGAAACAAGTCGAGGGTTGGGGATGCCTAAGCAGACTGCAGCCCACCACCAATGGTGTCCCAGGCTCTAGAGGTGGCATCAAAGAGGTCATTGGAGGTGAGAGCACTAGAGATAGCAGGTGACCAGCCCCAGGCTGCCCAGAATGTGGAGATTCAAAGGAGGCCTGCAGGGCACGAACCACGGACAGGACACAGGCAAGAAGACTTGGAGGTCTATGATCTCTACCACTGGAGAAGATTCACATCCATCCATCAGCATGGAGCCACGAACATGGACAGCAAGAGACAACAAGGAGGCCAAAGGGTCCAAACCTCAGCCAGCAAACCCTGACTCTCCTTACTAGAAGAAAACACAAGGCAGAGCTGGGCTCAAAAACAAACTCATGTGTGCAATGTCCGGGGAGGATGCTGGGAGGACTGTGGCAACATCACCCCACAAAACAGCCAGGGGCAGTGGAGGGAAAAGCATTCCCGGATCCCTAGAATGAACCTCAACCAAGCAAGAGCATCTCTAGATACAATGGAGCACACAGATCAGTGGTCCTGAGTGTGGAGCTCTGTGTGCCTCATGGTGGACAGGCTGCTCTAGCAGGAGGAAGGTGACTGGGGCAGGGGGAAGGTCAGAGGTCCTAAGTATGGAGCTCTGTATGCCTCATGGTGGACAGGCTGCTCTAGTAGGAGGAAGGTGACCATGAGCACGGGGAGGGGGGGAGGGGGAGAGAGAAGAAGGTCAGGGGGACTGGACCCAGAGAAGTCTCTGCTGCAGGCTCTGGCACTTGGAAGGCTGATCTTTGAGATCTCGATGAGAGGAAGATAACTGGGAAAAATCCTGACTGGCCTTGCCCAAAGAATTGGCCATCCAAAGCGCTGCTTTGTCAGCTCAATAAACTCTCTGGCTTTTCCAGACAGCTCCGCACAGGCTGCCTCAGGAAGCATGGCCCCTGGGCTGGAGAGGTACCAGAAGATGCTGCCACCAAGGGTGGCGCTATGGGAGCACCTGAAGTCCGGGGACCTTCCTTCCATGCAGTGTCCATGGGACAAATGTGCTCCGAGAGGCTTCCTGCTTCAGCAGACCGGTGGACGACCAGTGACAGTGAGCGAGGCCATCTCCTGGCTTCCCCGGGGGGGTGGGAGGGCAAGGGGGGTACGGGGAAGTGACAGTGACATTGAAGACGGCATCAGCACAAAAAGAGACGCCCTCTGAAGCACCACCAACAGGGCTGCCTCGTTGGCCTATCCGCCTAGGAGGTGAGTCCCATACAGGGATCCAGCGCTGACTGCTGCCACACAGAAAACCGGGCCTCTTCCCGGGGGCTTGTATCAGGCTGCCCTGAAATGGACAGGCCCGACCTACTTACTGTGAGAAATGGGTGCCTGGTATTCTGTAGGACTCGACTCTCAGTGACTGTGTGGGCAACTTCATCCTGGAGACAGACAGATAGACACACAGGTGGGCATTGGAAATGCATCAATGGCTTGGCCTTAGGGTCTAGGCCACCTCTGCAGGTACTACCCAGACAAGAAAAGTCAGGGTCACCCGCTCCCATTACAGAGAAGCCCTGTATTCACCAGATGCTTAAGCAGCTAACGGGTAACAAGGCATACTCAAATTCGGCAGGGCTCTCACAGCCTTCTTGTCTGACTGCCTGGAGCAGCGTGGTGACTTGCCCAAATTGACTTAGATCCTGTTTGCACCCAGGCCCAGCCTCAGGCCAACACATACTAGATGGGGCCCCAGGAGCTCACGAGGCCCACTCTCTCGGTTTGTCAAAGGGGGCCATTATCTGGGCTTCTTACCCCCCCAGGATGGCCGTGGGGGGAATTTTGGGTGGCAGGGCAGTGGCCACCCGTGGGAGTGTCTGTCTGCTCCCTTTCATCTGCTGGGCCCAGCCTGCCCCTCCCAGGCTGCCCGGCGGCCCCCTGCTCCTCAAAGCCCACCCCCGTAGGGCAGAGGCCACTCCCTGACACTTAGACCTCCAGAGTTCCAAGACACCCACTGCCCTTGGCCTCCCCAGGAGCAGGGATTGCCCTGGGAGGACAGCAGTATTTCTCTTGATCAACCAACGTGTCTCCTTCTCCGTGGCCCCTGCTTGGAGTGGGCTTTCTGACTTGCTACATGAAGACACTTGCTGGGTTGTCCTTCCCTTGGAACCACAAGGGGGCACCTGTGTCTTACCTAATGTGCCATTGGCACACATGTGACCGGCTGCCCCTGCCCTCTGACCCACAAGAGGGCCCCGTCCTTCTGTCTGTCTGCATCTGTCTGGATGCCCCATCCTTGAAGTCCATGGGGACTCAATTTTCTCTCCTTTAGCCTGTGGTACAAGTCTACTTCTAGATTGGCCCACCCTGAGCCACAAAGGGGCACCCTGTCCTGCATGCAGTATGTCTGCCTCTACAGTGGGCAGCCAGGTGGCACTGTGGATAGAGTGCTGGGCCTGGAGTCAGGAAGACTCCTCTTCCTGAGTTCAAATCTGGCCTCAGACACTTCCTAGCTGTGTGACCCCGGGCAGGTCACCTCACCCTGTCTGCCTCAGTTTCCTCATCTGTCAAACGAGCTGGAGAAGGAAACGGCAGACCGCTCCAGAGTCTCTGCCGAGAAAATCCCAAATGGGGTTACGGAGACTAGACACGACTGAAAAACGGCTGAACGACAACCAGGCTGGCCCGCAGCTGAGCCACGAGGGGGCGCCCTGTCCTGCAGGCAGCGTGCCAGCGTGCCGGCCCACCTTGGCAATGATGACCTCCTTCCTCAGGATCTTCATGGCGTAGTAGCGCCCCGTGGCCTTCTCTCGCACCAGGATGACTTTGCCAAAGGTGCCTTTGCCCAGAAGCTTGAGATAGTCAAAGTCGTTCATGGTCTGTGGGGGACGGGGAGGAGGTTTTGTGTGGTGCGCTCGGTTGTTATCAGCAGATCGGGGTAGGGGGGTGGGGGAAGAGGAGCTCAGATCCTAACTGTTTTCCCTGAAGTGGCCTTCTGCCAGAGGGCACGGCTCCTGCCCCTCGGCCTCCCCCCAGGCCCCTGACCAGGATCCTGGTGGAGGTGACCAGGGGCAGGCCCACAGGGGGTTAATCTTGGCCCTCCCTTGCTCCAGAGTGCCTCAGCCCCTGAAGCACTGCCCTGGAGCAGTCGACTGCAGGCGGGCCAGGGGCTGCCCTCCCCCACACCGCCCCAAGCGCTCACCGCCTTAGTCCGGGTTTTGCTGACGGCCACTTCCATCTCTTCGGCCACCGAGCAGTCACCGGGGGAGCCACACTTGTAGTCCATCACGTCCTCCACGGGCTCCTGATTCTTCAGGCTGTTGGCCACCATCTGGATGGCCCTCATCCACTCCTCCCTAAGTGACAGGCACAAGCCACCGCAGGGCCGTCAGCCAGCCAAGAGAAGACCCAGAAGGCGCTCCCAGGGAGGGGCCTCTGAGGTCCTCCAGGCTTGGAGGGGGCCCCTCCAGCCTCCATGTTACGTCCCCTTCATTCTAGTCAAACTGGCCCGCTGGCTGACCACCATATGCAATCCTCCCATCTCCCACCTCCAACAGGAGGGCTTTCTCAGGCCTCTCCCTCCTGAAATCACTTTGTAACGTGCCCTCCTCTAGACAGGCTGCGGTTTGTCAGCAATGCTCAGGTGGAACCTCGCCCTAGAGAGGCTCTGATGGGGGCAGAGGACGGTGGGCCAGACGCCCCTCTCATGTGAGCCATCTCCAGGACACCTAAAACGGCAGCCCCTCTGGGGGGCAGACATGTCACAGGATTCATTCAGACTGAGCTGACAACTTCCACCCCAGCCTTTTCCGAGGTGCAGCTCCATCTGCCAGCTAACGCTCTGACCTTTATGTCGATTCGTGTTACGTGTGACCTTACTGGAGTGGCCCAGGAAGTGATTAACCCTCAGACTACAGCCTTATTTCATCCGCCATGTGTGGCTTTTTGGCTCAGATTGCCTGGAGACTTCAAATTTCTGTCCCTGTTGCCTTTCCACAACAGTCATGGTAGTGCAGAGGGGGTCCCCGTTCTCAGAAGGCCCCAGCACACTGACAGCGCCAGGCCTGGCCACAGGCCAAAGGTTTATCACCCGAGGTCCACCTGCCTCACCGCCTGGAGACAATGACGGGGGGCCACAACACTTTATGCAGACCCCCTTGTGAGCCACGGTGGGGCTGCAGCCCACCCGAATGAGGTCACACAACCTTTTAAGTACTTCTATTGATGCCAAGGAAACCACAGAAAGAGCCATCACTTTTAAGGCTAGGATTGACTTTACACCCCCTGTTTCTGGGCACCTGCGTAGGGCGGTTGACCCTTTCCTTCAGTGTTTCAGGGATGGGTGACCATGTAACCTCCCTAAGAGTGCACGCAAGTGTCCTGTAACTGGGGCCTAGCCTTCTTGGGGCCCTTTGCACTTCTCCGCGCCTCTGGCTCCTTGCTACTGTGTCCAAAGGTGAATGTTCTCATCTAGTCTCTGCCTTCACTGGAGGCAGAGCCAGGACCGGAGAGAGCCCACTGAAAGGAGCTGTCAGGTTTGGGGATTCCAGGATGCTGCTTTTTCTGTAGTGACACCTGGGCACAAAGGACACACGGGACTTGCTAATACTGCAGCCCCCGTGAACGCCTGCTGAATTAAAACGAACAGAGCCGACGGGCATGTCTGGGCCCGAGGAGGGGCCCAGGCCACAATGGGGCAAGGAGCAGATTGCTGGCACCCTGACCAGCGGGCCGAATGAATTTCGCAACCACTCTGAGGGCAGTGACATGGAGCTCAGATGTCACAGCAATCCTGGGATTTCTGCCCTCCAGGGCAGCACACCCCAGCAGTTTGGGGGGCTGTGGGGGGCAGTTGCTCTCTCCTCACCCACACTCCTCCCCCCACCTTTGCCCTCCACTCCACTGGTCAAGGTCAGAGGCTTTCCCTGAGTCCTTTCCCCACCCTTGCCCAATCCTCGCAGCCCGTGTGTTGGTTCATTCCCTCCTGCTTCTATCCCAATCTCCCTCTGCTCCAGGGTCAAGAAGAGCACCAGAGGAGCCCTTCAGAGCTCATAACTCCAGGCCCTTCTCCAGGCTCACAGGCTCATTTTCTCTGGTCTCTGCCAGGCCCCCAGAGACGGGAAGAGGCCCCTTCCCAGTCCAGCGACAGCTCGTACATGGAGAAGCCTCCAATGACTTCTCATCCCACGGTTTCTCTCTATCCCAACAAGCCACATAGATGCTGCCACTCTGCTCCACTCGGGGTGATAGCAAATGCAGATATTCTCAAGAAGGAAAAGGAAGTGTGGGCATCCCCTATGTAGTGGGACACCATTCCTGGCCTTTGCGGGGTTCTGGCTTCAAATGAGAAAGCCAACGTTGGGGGAGGCCTCCCTATCTTGGGAGAGGGTCAGCAGTTCCTGGAGTCAGGGACATAAGTGCAGTCCTGACCTGAACCAGGGACATGGACAATGACCTCTTTCATTCCTTTCTACACTAAAGCCTGGACCAAGAGGAAGCACATGCACCGGGCCTCTCGAGGGAGCTCACCGCCATCTGCTGGGAGGCCAGGCTTGCCCATCAGGCCTTTAGGTAGTGGCAGAAGTTTTTAAGGGTATTTCCTCCAACCACAAGGCTCTGCAGAGGGACATGTATCCCAGGAAGGAGAGAGCCCAGGTCGAAAGCACTGCACTGGAGGCCCAGTTCCAACTGGATCAGGGGCAGGAGCTCACAGGTTCAGAATCCCCCAGGAAAAGCTCTGTGGTTTTCTCCAAAGCCCTCCCTGGCAGGACCAAGAGAACATGGCAGAGAAAGTGGCGAAAGACGGCCGAGTGGTCGGGATCAAGAGAAGTCTGGCATTTGGATGCAGCCTGGACACGATGCTTCCAACTAAGAAGCCGCCTCAGTGGCAGGAAGATCTGGGTTTAAATCCTATCTCTGCTGCTCCCTAGCTCACTTCGCCTCAGGGAGTGGGCCTCAGTTTCCTCCTTTGTCAGACAAGGGGGTTTCAATCAATGGCCTCTAAGGTTCCTCCTGGCTCAGAATCTGCGACCCTATGATCTGGCCTCCACCAAGTCCAAGATCCTAGCTTTGGAATTCAGTTCAGCAAGGACCAACTCATCATTACCAAGCACCAGGCACTACACCGGCCACCGGCAATACAAAGACAGAAATGAAACAGCCCTGTATTCAAGGAGCTGACACTCTCAGGGGCTCAGGAAATCAACATGGACCCCGAGGAGAAAAGCCCATGTAAAGGCTGGGGGCAGGGCCTGGCTCTCATCTCAAAGGCGGTGCTTGAGCTGAGCCCTGGAGGAGCTGGGCATTTCTGAGAGACCAAGATGGGGAGAGAGACCTGCGTAGGCAGGGAGGCTGGCCAGCCTGGACAAAGGTGTGGAGGGAGGAGATGGCAATGATAACAGGGACAACAACATCGACCGTTTCCCCAGGACCTTACCTAGACAATCTCTGTGGAGACTGAACATCAGGTATGAGAAAAAACAAAGCAGTCAGTTGAGTCAGAAAAGATATGTATGAGGGGCAGCTAGGTGGCGCAGTGGATAGAGCATTGGCCCTGGAGTCAGGAGGACCTGAGTTTAAATCTGGCCTCAGACACATCATACTTCCTAGCTGTGTGACCCTGGGCAAGTCACTTAACCCCAACTGCCTCACTAAAAAAAAGGAAAGAAAAGGAAAGGAACGTGTGAGAGGGAGTGGCATGAGAGAAGTCTAGACATACGGACTGGAGCCACCCTATGACGGAAAGAGGAGCTTGTCTGTGATCCCAGAAGAAGGTTCTTGACGAGTGACCTGGTCAGGCCTGTGCTATAAGACTACTGATTGAGCAAGTGGGTGAAGGAAGGCTAGGACAGGAGAGAGACAAGAGGCAGGGATGCAAGGAGAGGCAGATGGGGCCACCAAGGAAGGGGCCCTGGGGTAGGCGGGACCCACCTGGCCCAAGCTCTGAGCTCTGAAAGGGGCTCCGGGGTGTGGTCACTCTTCAGAACATCACAAGGCCACAAGGGGGCCTCAAACACTGCCAACTTCCCTTACATAATGGTGAGATCAAGCCAGAGACACCCTGACACCTTACTTGAGTCTCCATCTCTCTTTTACGCATCCTAAAATACCTCCTTCAAGCTTTGAGAGGATGGAAAGGAGCTTGGAAAGGTCCTGAGGGATCATTTAGTTTGCCCCTCTGCCTTTCAATTTTACAGATGAGGAAGCTGAGGCCCAGAGAGGTAAAGTCACTTGCCCAGAGTCACAAAGCTACTTCCTAAAGAGGAGGAGACCTGGGATCCTGCCACAGACCACCACGCTTCCTTCACAATACTCTACCTCCATCAGGTACCAGACACGGGAGAAGAGAAGCAAGGGATTAGCTGGGAGGCCTGAGGTTCTCTCCAGCCCCACGTTATCTGGTGAAGGACACGGGGGCCTGGGAAGTGAAGGTACGGAGCGGAGGGGCTAGGATGGGAAGCCAGGTCCTATGACTCCAATCCCAGCCTCCCTCCATCTGCCCCCATCTGGAATCCCGGCCCTCTCATTTCCTGCTCTGAAACAGGGAGCCAAACTCTCCCCCCGCTCCAGCCCCAAGCAGTCAAGAGCCCCCTTGGAAGGGAGAGGGCATCAGGAAAACACCCACTGTGAGGGGCAGTATAGCCCCAGGAAAAGAATGCTAGATGTGGAGTCAGGAAGATCTGGCTGTGTGACCCTGGACAAGCCATTTCCCTTCCCCTGAGGCTCAGTGTCCATGTTGGGTAAAAGGGCTTTGGAGAAAGGGCAGCTCTTGTGGGTGTGTTCCCAGGCCCCAAGTACACCCTGGTCCTACTAGAGATGACCTCCTGGAGCCCGCCCACCCACTCCAACATCTCTCTGGCTCAGTTTTCTCCAAGTGGACTAAGGGGGGTAACAGTTAATGTTTCCAATTTAAAAGGCCTTATCTTCAAGCCACTGTCACATCACAAGGAATCAACAGAGATAGTGGCAGTGCCAGGAAAAATTATAAGGGGGCCAAGTAAGTGAGAAACAGCCAGTAGGGGGGGCTGGCTGCCCCCACAGGACCCTGGGGCTCCCCCGCCCAGGGGGAGAAGACCCACCTCTCATCTGGAGAATCCACGTGAAAGGTCCTTTCAATAACCGTTGTCCATTGCAAGCATCGGATGACAAAGGTGTTGGGCCGAGGTCGCTCTGTTTTCATTAGCTGGCATTCTAGAGGGGAAGGGAGAGGGAGGGAGGGAGGGGCAATCAGAGCACAGGCCAGGGCAGCCCTTTCCCCCAGGGGCTGGCTTCCTTCCAAGCTCAGGTGCCACCTTCTCCGTGTGGCTCTTCCCAATTCCCCCCAGGCCCTCCCTCTTGAAATGACTGCATAATGACTTTCTGCTTTTTTTTTACATTAGGTCTCCCCATTTCCCCCAGGCCGGAAGCACGGTAGCTCCTCATGGGCCCCATCTCACTGCTGCTGGGTACACACATTTGGATGAGGTTCTATTCCCAATGGGAGTCAGTTGGCCTCCGCAGGACTTTCTCTTAGCTCAGCTTTGGCCCTCCCGCACGCTGCTCACAGTTGGCTGACATGCTCAAGAGAATGGAAGTGCCCTGAGAATCACTTGGCTCGCCTCGTGCCTTTGGATCCCAGGGCCAGGCAGAGAGCAGGGACAAAGGGAGCCCCAGAGGAGAGGCAGTGGAGGGTGGCAGGAACCCTGAGCTCAAAGCCCGGATCTGCCATTGACGTCCCGGATAACCATGCGGAGGCCTAGATTTCACACTTTGCACAAGGAGGGGCCTTGGATGAACTGAGCAGTAAAATTCTTATGGTCTTAGCTGCTCTTCTCACAGCCAAACTGGACTTGGCCCTGGAAGGGGCCTTAGAGAGCCTCGTTTTACAGATGAAGAAACTGATGACCAGTGAGGTTAAAGGAATTACCCAAAATCATCCTCTGTAATTGAGTCAGGCCCCATGCCTTCTACTACCTCACAAAGAACCCACTGGCCTTGGGCTAGCCCCGTGCTGTGCCTGCGCTGCACCTGGTTGGTCCTCGTGGCCATGGATGACTCTTTCACACAGGCACAGCCCTGGCCTGGGTGCCACAGCCCCGCCACTGAGGGATGGTGTGGCTGGGGGCAAGCTGCCACCTTTCGGGGGGCCTCTATCTCCCCACTACCCACCTTTCAGTCTCACTGTGGGGAAAGCCCATGGTAAAGAGTAAAATAAACCTGAACTCGTGACACCCCCTGACTGAAGGGCAGATGGGCCCCTGGCCTCAGGCCTGGAAAAAGGGATCTATGCTTTCAGGAGGCCCAACACTCAAGGTAGGGGGTATTTTAATCCAACCCCCTTCAAAACTTCATTCAACCAACCTGCTACAGAAAAGTTATTTAAAGGGGGCAAACTCTGGTCAGGAACCTCTGGCCTCTCTTTGTAGCCAATGAATGAACCATCACTTTTTAACAGGAAGTAACGAGGTCTCCAGGTCTTGATGTATTCACCTGAAAAGAGAAGAGAGGTCTGAGCAAAGCAGGCCCCGATGTTCCCAAGCTAATCCCAGGAGAGGGCCTGGGGGCTGACTTGGGGTCCACTGAAGTGCAGCCAGCCCAGGGCCCAGGGGGTGGGCCTATTGGAGCTGGGCGATGAGAGACAGGCAGATCCTGTCTCCCTTTGGAGCTCAGTTACATTCCAGGCTGCAGATGCTTGGGGAGTGACTCATCAGAGCCAGCAACAACAGAGACTAGAAGGGAGACTGGGGGAAGGGGCAGCATAGAAAGAAGAGGAGACGGGAAGGGGGAGAGGGAGAATCAAGGGGGGGGAGGGGGGGGGGGGGAGGACAGAAGGAGGAGAGAGGGCAAGAGAACACGCCTGCTTCTTGGAGAGAAACCCTATGGCGGCGTCAGGTCTGGGAGGAGACAGGGGGAAGGGGCCTCTGGTTGACGCAGGGCAAGGCACTGGGCAGGACCCAAGTGTGGCAGAGGTCACAGCATGACGTGCTGCTCCCTAGCTGCAATACCCCCGAGGCAACAACCCCAATTGGGGGCTCTCCTTCCCCCCACCCCATCTCCTCTAGCTGCTCAGACAGAAACTGCTCCTGGTCCATGGCTATTGCTCTCATGGGGATAGGCCAGAGCTATGTTGTGGACCTGGGCAGAGTCCCTTTCCCTCCAAAGAAATCTGCTGTGAAGCAATGATGCCAGCCTGGCCTTGGGGGGGACAGGCTTTTTTCCTGGTGAAAAACCAGGAGGTTCAGTGGGAGCTGAAATGCTAGAGGGACCTGGAGGTCCCTGCTGGGAAGGTGGGAGAAAAGCTGGCCCAGGCCCCAGAAGCTCTGCCCAAATGGCACTCAATCACCGGCTCCCCCCACGCCAGCTGCCGCTCTCCTGGTGCCTGGAGAAGGTGGCATCTGTGAGAAGCCTGGCCTCTGGGGAGAGGGAAAGCCAAGGATAGGGCCAAGGAAGCAGGTATGGGAGGCTCCAGGTAAAAGCTGAGGACAGACACCCTGGAGGTGACCCCTGAGGACTGGGGCCCTCTTGGCTGCTCTAAGGACAGCCCTGATCTCCATGGGACCCCCTCACCACCCTGCATCAGCCTGGGGATCTCACTGGCCCCCTCAGCACCCAAGAGAGACAGGCCCGCCAGCTTTGGCTTGCACCAACGACTCAGGATGAAACGCAAAAGCAGCAGCTACTCAGGGAATGTCACTGAGTGAATAAAGAGCCTTCCCAGGCCCTGGCCCCCCAACGCCACTGCTACAGCCTCCCCGTGTGCCCCGGGGCCCAGCTGGCCAGCTCATTCCCCAGTGGCTCCCCACCCAAGGAAAGGACATCCATGTGACTGATGTGCAGAAGACACAGGTCCTGCTGCTGCTGTCACCCTCCTCCCCCCGACGAGGGCAGCTGCAGCTCCCAGGGGCTCCCAGACCAGCAGCATGGCTCTGCACAGGCACAGGGAAGCCAATGCCAGCTGTGTCCATCCAGCACAAGCGGGGTAACAGCAACACCTCCCAACAACGTTTCTCTGGTGCCCTAACGTTTGCATAGGCCTTTCTCCACAATGGTCCTGGGAAGGAGCCAGGACACGTAGCATCTCCATTTTGCACACAAGGAAACTGAGGTCCAGAAAGGTGACTAGCCCCGTCAGGTGCTCAGGGGCGCTGGGAGGACCAGGTAAGATGGCAGCCACCACGCCTGCCTTTCAACGCTCTCCAGCTGTCAGCTCTGACTGTGGTACCACATGGAAGGACCTGGCAATCACAGCTAGAGCAGAGGGGACCCCTCAAAGATCACTGACTCCAACAGCTCATTCTCCAGAGAAGATTCAGAGACTTGTCCAGGGTCACACAGCGGGGACTGAACCCGGGCCTGACTCTGGGTCTGAAGCTCAGTCCAGCCCTTGTGTTTTGGGAGAGATCCCATCCAGGTCCGTGGGCCCCGCTGCCCCCCAGGCCCCTCCTCACCTCTCTTGTGGAGCCAGCCTTCTTTGACAACGGACACCTCGTTCATGGTGGTGCCCGGCCTTGCCACCGCCGCCTCGCCAGGGATGGGTCAGGTGAGAGCGTGCCTTGGGAGCCGCGGAAGGAGCGCAGTCTGCTGTGGAGAGAGGGGTACGTTTCCACCTGATGCCCGGCTATTCCCATGGGAGCCTCCCTCTGCCCACCCAGGTCACGCTCTCGGTTTTCACACACACACACATACACACACACACACACACACACACCCCCATACCACACCCACGCCCACACCCCACATACTACAAACACACACACATACATACACCCTTTCTCCATGCCCCCCCAACACAAAGCTCATCTGGATTAGGTCCAAGATTCAAATATGTCCCCCATGTTCTTGGGTTACAGGGAAGTCAAGAGCTGCCTGGAAGTTCCTGGAAGAAAATTTAGGCAACCTTCCCGCCCCCACCCGTGTAATTCAGTGCCAGTGATGGCCAGCTCTCATCCCGAAGCCAAGCTCAGTCACTTCCCCAGGAGGCTGGCCCCTCAGCAGTGAGTGCAGGGGCAAATGTAGGTGACTCAGACCCACACAGCTAAGCCCCCGAGAGGGGAATACCAAGAAGCACTGTGGGGACAGGATGAAAACAAATCTAAATGGGGTTCTTTGGGGAGCCCCCAGGTAGATGAGGGGAGCCAAAATCAGCCTGAATGGGAAGACAACAAACAGCCCAGGCCCTGGGAGAATCCCTGGTCTGACAAGGGGCTGGGGGCAGGGAGAGACGCATCCCCTGGCTTCTCTAAAAGAAGGATCTCAAGGTGGCCGGCAGAAGGCCGGCCCCCAAGAGGGCCTAGACTCCCACGTCACTCACATGCCAACAGGCTGAGGTAAGTGGGTGAATCAGACAGCCCGAGGCAGTCCCAACACAGGCAGAGCTCTCTGAAGAAGGCCTCTGAGAGGCTGGTGTGGGGGACCCCCTCAGCTGCCCCCACCAAGGCCTCATCCATCCCCTGGAGCAAGAAGCTTTGGCCGTGTGATCCCCAACACCCTCCCTGCCCTCTGCCCTGGGCCTGGACTAGGGGCTCACGGGCACCCAGGGCTCCAACAGCATGCCCCCCCACCCTGAACACGTTGGGAGATGCCAACGCAACTGCACAAATGACTGGCCTTTAGCAGTTCCTGTGTATGCAGCAAGCAGGCTTCTGGAGGGACTGCAGGGATGGAAGGGAGAAAGCAAGTCAGGGCCAGCTGCCTTCCCCACACCTGCCCAGAGCTGTTCTGGGAGAGGCTGCGCCCTGGACCCCTGAAAGGCCAGGACCCGGGGACCCATGCCAGGGGCTCAAGATAGAAGCCAAGGTCCCTTTCTTCTCTCACCCCTCCTCAAACAGCAGCTGACAAATGCACAGGCCTGCTGACGCCAACAGCTTCTTCTCAAAGTCCAAGAGTGGGGGAGAAAACACCTCCCACCTTCTATCTCTCCTATGGCCATGAGCTCAGAACGGGGTCCACCAGGGTGCTGGGGCAAATGCTGTCCCAACTGTCCCCTTACTTCAGCCTCTTCCCCCACCCATCACCTCCAAACACACGTGCACTCGAGTGCGTACACACACACACACACACACCCTCTTCCAGGGCTTAGGGAGCAGGAAGCAATGGAGTTATCACAAGCCGTTACATTATCCAGGCCAAGCAAAGGGCATTTTCCCAGTTCGCTTGAGGACAGCCTGTCAGGCCCGCCAGCCAGGAGCCAAGGGAGGGCCCATCAGGGGCAGTGATTAGCCCCAGAGGCTGGAAACATTCTGGGCATCATGTTTCTCCCATTTGCTCAGGGACTCTGGGGTGAGGGGATTAGGGAGATCTCTGTCAGGGCCGGACACCCCCATTCTCCTGCCCTAAGGACTTTCAGAGGAGCCCAACAGTGGCATGCTACCCCATGCACCCCCCCCCCAGATGAGAACAGGATTCTGCCTTTGCCAGGAACCTGTCAGGGTCGGGGTTGGGAGCAGCAAGGAACGTCATTCCATCTGTATTTGGGGTTCCCCCAGACCTCAAGACCTCTCCATACCCCCTGAAAGACCCACGCAACCTCTGAGAAATGGTTTGGCTCCCCTGATTGGCACACTTCCTTCCCCCCAGGATGGTTCAGACAGCTCTGTCTCCCTATGACACTAAGAGAGACTCCTAACCTTGTTTGTTCTACAGACCCCAGAGAGTTTCTGCCACCCTAGCCTGGCAATGCACTCTGGGTAGGTGGATCTGCTCTTTCCAGTTCAGAAATGAAACATACACACTCTTCCTGGACGCCAGCCCAGTTGAGAAATTCTGAAACCTGAGCTCTCCTGCCTAGCAGCCATTCCCCAAACTCTAACAGGCCTGGCCTTTGGAAGGATCTGCCTGGCATCCTACACAGAGGGCCCTGGGGCGTAGTGGAAAGAACACTTCCCCTCTCTGGGCCTCAGTTTCCTTCCCAAGCAAATAAAGGGGCTGGCCTGGAGGACTTCTCACGTCTGATAGTAAGACACGAAATACAGTAAAATCACGAATGCTCTGACCTGCCCCCAGGATCTAACACAGGGCCTCTGCTCGGTGGCAGGCAGTGGGGTATCCTCTCCCCACAAGGGCTCTGGCTGCTTTCCAGCAGGTTGTGGCTCTCAGCAAAGGAGGTGACAGCTGTGGGAAGCAGGAAAGCCATTTCTGGGAACAAAGGTGAAATGCTAAGGAGTGGGGAGGGGGCCACAGAGGCTCCCAAGGGTAGGCAGGCAGCGCCTGAGCCAGAGCAGCATGGCCTCTGCAGGAGGTGCGGAGGAGGCCAGAGCTGGAGCCAGGGCCGGAGGCTTCTGGCTGGGAAGCTCTCTCCTTTCTCCAGGTGGTGCCCGAGGAGCAGGGCACCCCAGGGGAGGCTGAGAGCCACAGGACTCTCCTTACCCACAAGTCAGTGGGGGCTGACTCCCCCCATGTCGTCATCTACCTTCTCCCACAATTGAGGGCCCAGTGAGATGGCTGGTATGGTCTGTGCCCATGAGGCATGGTGAGGCTGCCTAGTTCAATGCCAGCACAACCTAAGCCCTGACATTTTAACACTGTACTCTCACCCCTCAGATTCAGAGAGTAGTTTACAAACATGGCGCATCGCCAACGCATTAGCTCCTTTGGGAGGAGCGTTCTGTTGGGCAGGGTGCTGGACTGGGGGTTGGGAAGACCTGGCTTCAAATTCTACCAAAACCAGGATGTTCGATGAAGCATTTGGTAAACCCTAAAGCTCAAGAGGAAAGGGGGCTCCTGTGATTCACTATCACCGTCAAGAAGACATCTAGAGTCGGTCAGCCTCGATGCCGTCCCGCCACGTGCCCACCCCCCATGCATGCACGCGTCCCCAGTGGAACGGAAGCTTCTGACCTTGCAAAGACTCCACATGCAGCGACTGACTGATAAGCCCTCTCTGATCCCCCCATCATGCCTTGGGAAGCAGGGAACACCGGACTGCTTCTCCACATTGTACTGATGAAGAATGGAGCCCCTGCCCCAAGCCCCATGGCCAGTCAGGGCCAAAACAGGGTCAGGAAGCCCAGCCTCCTGTCTTTCTGCCCATCGCTCATGCCGCTCCACTAGGCTCCCCAAATCGGACAACCAGCGGCAGAGTCACCACCGACCAAGCCTGACCGGAGCTTTGCCCTCCAAGACTCTTCTGTTTTCCTCTTCTCTCCCTCCCTCCCCAGCCCACATCCCTCAGAGTTGCCTCGGGAATGGAGAAAAAGTCTCCAGGCAAGAAGAAGGCACGGGACAGATGGCATGCCGATTAGCCCCAACCCAGAACATCCGCCTGAAATGAACCCGTTGGGGGACAAGAAGTAGGCACTGCTGGCGTCTCTGGCCCTCTCCCCAAGCACATCGCACTCCTGAGGCCCACCTGCACCCCACCACCCGTGTCAAGCGCCAGCCAGGCTTCTGCTGAGTGTGAGAGTGTGAAATAGGCCACCTGAGAACGTTGATCTAATTTCTCGGAAAAGGCCTGCTCTTGTCTTTTGTCTGGGGTCAGGCAGTTACTGGAAAAGCAAATAAATAAGGCCAGAGGGAAAAAAGCCCCAACACACAGAGTAAATGAAGCTGAGAGGCTGTGCCAGATGCGAGCTGCCTTCATCTGCTGCAGATACTGGCGAGGAGGCCTTCCACAGCGGAGGAACGACATACCAGCCTCCCGGGGGAAGGCAAAGATGCTGCGAGGCCCTGCCCCTGCCCCTGCCCCAGTGCTGGGGAACAGAAGACAAAACGCAAAGCATCCCTGGCCTCATGGAGCTGTAGAACCTGGATTTGAATTTGTTGCTGGACACAACCACTTCAACTGTCTGGGCCTCAGGTGCCACACCCACAGAAGGAATAAGGGAATGTGACTAGGGGATTGGGGAAGGACATATCTCTCTAGCCTCAGTTTCCTGCCAGTGTGTCTTAAGTCACTAACTGCTTTCTGAATGCCTACTATGTGCTTCGCCAACAGCTGAGCCCCTGCAGCCCAGGATGCTTTCTCTGACAAGGACAGCAGAAGGTATTTCCCCTCCAGGCCCAATGAGAGGTGCCCTGCATGAACAGGCCTTGCCTTTTCTATCCAGACCAATTCAGCAAACATTTATTGTGGGTGAGTTGTGTCCGACTCCTTGTGACCCCATTTGGGGTTCTCTTGGCTAAGGTACTGGAGGGGTTTGCCATTTCCTTCTCCAGCTCATTTTACAGATGAGGAAACTGAAGCAAAAAGAGTAGAATGACTTGCCCAGGGTCACACAGCTGGTCATTATCTGAGGCCAGATTTGAACTCAGAGAGATGAGTCTTCCTGACTTCAGGCCTGGCGCCACCTAGCTGCTCCAAGCATTTATTAAGCCCCTACTATGTGCCAGGCCCTGTTTCAAGTGCCAGGGATACAGAGACAAAAGGAAAAAGTCCCTACCCTCAAAGTGCTACACTCTCCAGGGAAGCTCCAATGGCACACGCAGGGCAGCTGCGGGAGGAGAGCCCCACGACTGCCCTCTCCGAGCGATCTCCCTAACCACAGGCCTAGGGATCAACAAGGCAGGAAAGGGTCTCCTCAGGCCCCCTTCCAACCAGGAAAGCCCTGAGCTGCAGCCAAGGCCTTGAGCCACAGGGAAGGCGGCCCTCCTTCTCTGCACAGAAGGGCCAAGCGGTATCTCAGCTCCTCCTACGAGCCGCCAGGGCTTCCAAACGTTGACCATGGCTGTTGGGAAGGCTGGGAGGCCAACAGGAGCCTAGAGGACAGCAGGTGGGCAGGCCTGAGAAGCACAGGGGAGGGGACATGAAATGACAGGGTTAAAGCAAACCGCCCACAAAGGGAGCAGCGGCCTAACACCCAAGAGCCCCCACTGCTTGACGCACTCAATCCTTTAATTAGTCAGAGTTCCAAAATGAGTGTTTACTTGTGTTATAGACCAAGAGACTTTCTAGACGCCAGGGTTTGGGATGAAGTCGTCAAAAAACCCCCAATAAACGCCATGTTTTTGTGGAGAGGTAAGTTGGGAAGAAAGGTTTAAACTAACACCCCCTCACCCCCCTCCACCCCCCCCACCATTAGTAAAGAAGGTCTGAGCTGATTACAGACTGTAGAAGAGGCTCGGCCCCCCAGGCCCTCCCTGCTCCTCCCCAACCAAGTCAAATGTTTCAGCTGGGCTGGTCATCTATAGGCTTGCTTCAAATTACAATTAGATTGTAAGCTCCTTGAGGGCAGGGACTGTCTTTGGCCTCCTTTTGTACCCCGAGCATTTAGCACAGGGCCTGGCACATAAGAGATAGCTTAATAAACGTTTAATGATTGAAACACGTGAGCCTTCAGGCATAAGGAGGTGTTTGGTGGGAGACCCCTAACTACAGGGGGGAGGGTGGTTAGAGGAATGACTGCAGTTCCTGGTTAACAGCCCTATCCAGTTAGGTGAGGGCAAGGACTACGATTCCCATTTTATAGACAAGAAAACTGAGGGTCTGTTTAACTGGCATGTCCAGGTCCTTCAACTCCAAAGTAAGTTCTCTAGGTTACAGGAAACATCAATAATATTCAGTAATTTGGGCCACGCCAGTGGAGTAGGAAGGATGTTGGGCTCTGAGTCCGGATCTTAGCTCTGCTGCTCCTTAGTACCTGCTTAAATACCCTGGCAAAATCACTGAGGTGCTCAGGGCCTTGGTTTACCCAGCTGTACAAAGGGGAGAAGAACAACTGAGCTTGCTCCCTCCCAGGGTCATAAGAAAAGCAATCTATAACCCTGGGAGCTCATAGCAGCATGACAGTCTTATGAAGTCCTTCCTCTAAACTGACAGGAACTTAAGGCAAACACCGGGATCATAGGATTTAGAGCTTGGGGATCTTCAGAAGGCAGTGGTCCCACACTCTCCTTTTACTGAGTGGGGAAATGAGCTGTTCAAGGTCACGCAGCCAGTCAGCCAGGCAAGGGTAGGAGCCTGAACCCCAGTGTGACTCTTCCTCCACACTCCTGCCTCTCCCGACAAGGCCTGACAAGTTCAGATGGCCTTCGGTCTAGAGCTGAAGTCTGACAAGGCTATCCTGACAAAGGTCTCTTCTATCAATGAAGAGACTGAGACCCAGGCCCTGAAGCCCAAGGTACCAGAGACCTGGGATCTGAACCGCCTGGTGGCCCCTGCCTCCAACATCAGCAGCAGCAGCTCAATTACAAGTGGGCCATTCCCTCCAGCTGGCCCCATGCGCCCTCTGGTGCACTGGTGCCCGGAGTACGGGCCAGGCCAAAGCCTGAGGGATGAAGGAAGCGCTGGCTCATCAGCCCCAACTGAGGGCATCTGCTCTTGTCAGTCCAGCGAGGGCCGAGAGGAACGCTGGCATGGTCTTGCTGGGGAGCTGAGACGGACCCCCCCCCCAACAACCCTGGGCCCCCCAGCTTGCTACAGGCAGGTTCTCTCCATGAGGAGGTGAGAAACCGGCTTGTTGACAGCTGGGCTAGGAGTTACTGAGCTGACCACATCCTGCCATCGACCCAGTCGCTTCACCACGAGGACCACGGCGTCCCCGGCCTTTGGGGGGCCACAGTTAGGGGCAGGGGGAGAACACTGTCTTCCTGGTACACCTGGAGGGCAAGTGAAGGGGGGAGCACGGTAGTTAGGAAAAGTGGGGCTGAGAGGAAATGAAGCCTAGCCACTGCTGCCCCTTCCAGAGACAGCCTCCGCCCTCCAAAAAAGGCACTCCTGTCTCCCACACCGGCTCCCCCAGCTCTCCATTCTACCCTTTCTCCCTGTCAATGCTGAGGCTCCCAAGGCCTGACTGTTCAAAAAATGCCCTTCCCAGACAGAAGGCAGCTTCTGACAGTGATTGGGCATTACCAGCTGCAGGAGAATCTGTTCAACCCAGCTACGGTTGGAGGGGCATCCCAGTACGTGGAAAGGGTCCTCCTCCATCTGCACCTCCAACAAATCAGGCAATGAAAAAAAGCCCAAAGGCCCGGGTGCAAAGGGACTGCGCGGTCCCCAGGGGCACACACAAGAGTCTCCCTCCCCACCATCAGAGCAGTGCCCTATCCCCTCCTCTGGGTGCCCTCAGCGATGCCCGAGTGCCACCTTCCACTGCTCTTGTCTCCTGACTGGGTGCCCTGCTCCCAGGTGTTCCCCTGCCATCCCTGGGCCTCTCAATTTGTCAGACTTCTCTTTCAAAGAGGGCTCTCTTCACGTCCTTCAGAAGCCTCCAAAGTGGCTAAATTGCTTAAGACAGAAATCATGGCCCTGCACAGCCTAGGCTCAACTTACCCCTCTTCTAATCTCATTTTCCCACTAGTCCAGTACAGCTAAACCACATACAGTGTCCTTAAGCAGATCCTGAGTTTTGGGAGACATTAAGATGGTGGAAAGGGCCTGGCTCTGGAGTCACAGACCCAGGTTGGAAGCCTGTCTTTGACACGGACAACACGTATCACTCTGGCCAAGTCACTTCCCTCAGGTTCTCCATCCAGGAGATAAAGGGGCTGAATCAGAGGCGTCTGGGGTGCTTCCCTGCTCTGACTCTGTCCCCTTTTTGATACCATTCCCACCTCTCCACCTTTGCTCACGTCCTTCTGCTCTGCAGAAGTTCCTCACGACTGCCACCTTGCCAAATCTGAGCACCCCTTGGGGTCTGGTGTAGCAGGCAGAGCAGAGGGCTCTGGTTCAGTCCTACTTCTTTCCCTCACTACCTGCTTCACCTATCAAAAAAAAGGGCTGGCCTGGAAGGCCCCCAAGATCTCTCTGGTCTGGCTCACTCTAGCCACAAGCATCTCTTACTTAAAGGCCTACTATGTGCCAGGTCCTACCCTCAAGGAGCCGTAGGGACAGAACCAGAGTAGTGACAGCAGATGCCAGGCCTCCCAAGCCACACTAATAGCCCCATTTTACATATGTAGAACCTGAGGTTCCAAGGAGTGAAGGGACTTCCTCATTATCACCCAGCTGAGCACTAGGGCTCTATCACTAACAAGTGCTTAGCAAGCACCCACTGTGTTAAATGCTGGGGCTCCATCACCAACAAACACTTTGCAAGCACCTACTATGTGATGAGCACTAGGCCTCTAGTAACAACAAGTGCTTAGCAAGCACCCACTGTGTGTTAAATGCTGGGGCTCCATCACCAACAAACACTTTGTAAGCACCTGCTATGTGAGAAGCACTAGGGCTCCAGTAACAACAAGTGCTTAGCAAGCACCCACTGTGTGTGAAATGCTGGGGCTCTATCACCAACAAACACTTTGCAAGCACCTACTATGTGATGAGCACTAGGGCAACAAGTGCTTAGCAAGCACCCACTGTGTGTGAAATGCTGGGGCTCCATCACCAACAAACACTTTGCAAGCACCTACTATGTGATGAGCACTAGGCCTCTAGTAACAACAAGTGCTTAGCAAGCACCCACTGCGCGTTAAATGCTGGGGCTCCATCACCAACAAACACTTTGTAAGCACCTGCTATGTGAGAAGCACTAGGGCTCTAGTAACAAGTGCTTAGCAAGCACCCACTGTGTGT
>NW_020950600.1:485632-488488 GCF_900497805.2 Vombatus ursinus | reverse complement strand
TGATGAGCACTAGGGCAACAAGTGCTTAGCAAGCACCCACTGTGTGTGAAATGCTGGGGCTCCATCACCAACAAACACTTTGCAAGCGCCTACTACATGCCAGGCACTGAGAATATAAAGACAAGGAATGAAACAATCCCTCCTTGCAAAGAACTTTTTAGGGAGACAACACGTACACTCATGAGAAGACGTAAAAGAGGTACAAAGTCATTTGAGGAGAGGGAGAGACTAGCTGCTGAGAAGAATCAGCAAAGCCCTCCCTGTCACAGATGGCATTTCTGCTGAACTTTAAAGAAAATGAGGAATTTGAAGAAGCCACTGTCAGAAGGGAGAGCACTCTAGGCAGGGAGGACAGCCATTACCAAGGCCCAGAGATGGGAGATGGAAGTGCTGTGGGTAAATAACAGCACAAAACCCAACTGGCTGGATCAGAGTGCACAAATAGGAGAAACAATAGGCATAAGGCTAAAAAAGGTGGAGCTTGAACCCAGCTCTCCTTCCATGACGGCACACTGCCTAAAGATACATTGTCTCTCCTGAAGTATTTATCCCAACTTCCCCTTTGTTACTGTTACCTGTACACATGTCTTAATTCTTCTCCCTCTAATGCTGTTAGCCGTTTGAGACTGTCTCCTGGCTCTCAGTAGCCACCACGCTGCCTACACCAGTCTTAGCATGTACACGATGGTCTCTGAGCTCCATTCCAGATCTAAATCTATGATCTGCCCCCCTTCCAGTAGGCAGGGCTTCTCAGTCTTGTCCTTGAATTCCCAATGCCTTGCAGAGTACCTGGCACTTAAAGAAGCTTGTTGAACTGAACTCAAAACGGGATTGGCAAACTAAACTCGGGCCCTGCAGACATCTGGCCTCCATGCCGCTTCCCAGACACAATTCTCTATCTCCTGTTTCCATGTCTTTGCTCAGGCTGAGGCCCCCACCTGCCAGGTCTCTTACTGCCCCCACCCTCTGCCAGCTGCCTTTAAGGCTCCTCCATGGGGCCTTTCCCAGCTCCCCCAGTGGCTAGTGCCTCTCTCAGCCTAGTGCTCTGATCACTGTGCGCAGATCTGGCATATCACCTATATTCACTTATCTGGGGACACATTGTCTGTGCAGGGTACAGGCTGTCTCACCTTTATATCTGCAGCCCTAGTGCCTGACATTTACTATAGGTGCTTAATGCTTGCTGATGAATTCCCTGATTCCTAGAAGCTAAACTGTGACACCCCTGCCCATTCTCTGGGCTGGCTCCTCTCTGGCTTCTTCTCCTTACCCCCACACTCCCCACCACTCGGTACTAAGCAAATGCTCAGGAAAAGCCTCTGATGGCAGATGGTGGCAGCACTGAAGCGGGCACAGAGGGCTGGACTTGGGAGTCAGGAAAGAGGCCCTTGCTGTAAATCCCATCATGGGCCGTGAGCCCTCCAGGGCTACTTCGAGGAGCCAATGAGATGCTATCAAAAGACTCAGCCCAGGGTCTAGCACGGAGGAAGCGCTATGTAAATGTCAGCTATTACTCTTGTGATGATTAGGGTTGGGAGCATCAAATGAGCTAAGAGATGTGGGGGCCTTTGCCATCTTTCAATTGTTCCGTAAACATGAGCTGGTCTTATTGCCATGACCATTATCAATAAGGTCCTCTATGGAAGGGCTGCAGGTGCCTGGAGCCCAGATTTGGGACAGGCCAGGAGCAAACAGGAATGAACCCCCTCCTTCCTAAGGCAAGCCACATCTCGGAGGAGACCACATGAAGGTAATCTGATAAGCCCACGGCAGTGTGGGGGAGGCAGGGGACGCTGGAAAGTGTGCGGCCTGGAGGGCTGAGCAAATAGCATCCCACCTGGCCGCTTCCCCCTACAAGTGGCCTCTCCAGAGCTACTGGTGGGCCCAAGATGCTAGTTAACCTGCAGAAAACCAGAAACAGGCTCCTGGCCATCCAGGATGCTGCTGGGACCCAGTTCAGAGTCAGGTTTGGAAGGGACGGCTGAGAAACTCTACAAGAATAAGAAAGCCCCAAATGACATCTCCCATACTGGCCTCCAACCTAGAAAACCAGCCTGTGTACATCCCGAGCACGCATCTATATTCCTGCTCAATGCCCAGAGCTCTGAGACCTAGAGCTGGGACCTGGGGGCGGGGAGTGTGAATGTGTTTGGGGCACATACTCCTAGGAGATCTAAGGCAAAACTGAAGTTTCCAGATTTATCAAAGGATCCCTAGCAAAGAACTGGAAAGAAAGCAGGTGCCCATCAACTGGGGAATGGCTAGACACCCTGTGACACCAGAAGGCACAGGAAGAGATGACAGACTGGAGGATCCAGAGGAATGTGGGAAGGTATGTGAGGTGATAGAGTGGACAGCCCCTGAAACAACACAAACAAAAAGATGGACAGCAGGAAGTATCTAACAACCAAGATCGATCTCAAAGAGCGGCCAGCAGGAGTGCAGGCGAGGGCCCCAGGGGACCAAAGGCCACTTACCCACCTCAGCTCAGGTTAACTGTCCTTTGTTATGGGGCAGAATGGGGGTGGGGCTGGGGGACAGGGCCCTGAAAACAGAACTCACCAACAGAAGGCACTGGATACACTTTTAAAAATGGGGCAAGAGGATGCCAGGACCACATACGGGCCACTGGCAAGATGACTGCCTCCAGGAGGTTACCCACACCCCAAGCTGCACAGGCAGATCCAATCTCCCCAGTGCTGGGGAAGGGGAGGGAGAGGGAAGAGCAGCAGCGAGATGGGCTCTGCCTGGCCCTGAGGAGCTGCTGGGAGACAGCCCATCTCAGTGCCCATCAGCTGGCTATGGATCACACACACACACACACACACACACACACACACACACACACACACACAC
>NW_020950600.1:442787-485622 GCF_900497805.2 Vombatus ursinus | reverse complement strand
CACACACACACACACACACACACACACACACACACACACACACACACGCACGCACACAGGAGACAGGAAGTGGCAAGAAGAACCAGGTCAGTAAGCGCACCTACTGTGTACCTGGCCCTAGGGAGCAGGAAGGGAAAGGAAGAGAGAAGGCAGAGAGACCAAGCCAGGCCTCAGGGAGCTTGGTCTTCTAGAGGGACAGCTTCTGAACTGAGTCAAAGTAACAGGCACAAGGCAGGAAATAAACACCCTGGATGTCTCCCCTCCCCTCAAAAGGCCATCAGCTGGGGAGCTTTCAAGGGCAGACGGTCCAAGGGCCTTGAAAAGGGGGAGGGGGAAGAACCTGCAACCTGCTGCGGGCCTGCGACCTAAGTGACCGCTGCTTCTTGTCCACCTCGCCACACCAGGGAGAGAGGCTTGTGCTCCGCCTTGGAGGGCCTGGCCTGCCCTCCCCGGGGACGATGGGAGAGGCAATTCTCAGCAAGCTCCCTTCCTCCTCTTCCCCCAAGGCCTAGCCTGTGCCCAGGTCTGCTTCCCCCAACCGGGGCCTCCTCCTCCCCGGTCTTTCATCTGGAGGAGGCTGCCACAGCCAACCCCACCCCCGCTCCGGCCTCTCTGGCACAGGCAGCGGCCGCTTACGGTCTTTCCCAGGGAGAGAGCCCCGAGCCGCTCTAAAATCCCAGCAAAGGCCAATCGCGGAATCTGAGGCCGAGACACAGCCTCCACGACCGACCATCTGCTCCAAACTTGTCCTGGAAGCCAACCCACTTCCCCAGGCCGCCCAGCCCTCCAGCTGCTCCTGCTCCCTCCTTTCCCATGAACCTCACTTCTATTAGACTCCTTCTAGGGCCGCTGCATCCCTCCCTCCCCAGCAGAACATCAGCTCCTTGAGGACAGGGATTCTTTGGTTCTTGTACCCCCAGCACCTAGTAGGCCTTTAACAAATCCCTGCTGATCTATGCAAATCACATCGAGGACACCAGGCCTCAAAAGATAAGGGATGGTCCCAAGTCTAAAAGAAGGCCTTAAAAGACCTTAAGGCCAAGCCCTTATCATACACATGAGGAAAGTAAGGCCCAAGGATGTTAAGTAATGCTCCCATAATAAGTTGACAGAGCCAGGATTTGAACTCAGGTCCTTCAACTCCAAACGATTTGGTCCAAGGTCACAGGGCTAAAACAAGAGCCTATGTCCTCCTGGGCTCTTTCCTCTTGGACACACCCCACCAAAAAAAGGGGTTTCCTCTGGTGCCCAGGGTGCCCAGCTGGGCTCTGCCCATGACTCGCTCCATGGCCCAGAACAATTCCTTTCTCTGGGAAGCTTGCCTCTAAGGCTCTTCCTAAAAAAAAGGGGTTGGAGGAAAGGCTCTGTGACTATGACTGAGCCAGTCAAGCAGGGGAAGGCCACCAAGCCTGGATGACAGACTGTCTTCCAGATGAAGCCGAGCCTGGACAGGCTTCGCTGCAGATAAAGATAAAAAGCCACTGTCTATGGCAGGAGGCAGAGAGAGGCAGGGGAGAGACACCCAGCAGCAGCTATGGTCCAAAACAAAGGAATCACCAGAAGGGTTGGAGACCCAAGCAGAAGGGCAAAGAAGAGGCCGAGGGATGGTGACAAGTGCAGAGTCGAGATGCCACCAGTTACTGCACCACTGGCCAGGAACTGATGGGGCACAAGCAAATGCCGAGCCAGGAACAAGAGGGCTCAGCTGAAACCAGGCCAAGTTAGGCTTCTGGCCGAAAGAACTTCCTAACCACTGAGAGCAATCCACAAGTACAAGGAGCAGCCTGGAGAGACTTTGGGGTCAGCTACTGGGTGGACATCAAGCAGAGGCAGGTGGGCTAGAGGCTTGGGCCTGGGCCACTGAGGCCCCTTCCGCCTAAAAAGCCTATGTGGCAGGCCTGGAATGAGGGAAGGAGAAATAAGCGGAGCTTCTGCTAACTCCAGGCTCCAGCTGCCATGGAAGGTGTTCAGCAGGAGGGAGATTCCTTCTGAAGAAGGAGACTGAGGTTAATATGTAACATCACACTGAGTGAAGCAGTGAGACCTGACAGGGCTGGGGCAGAGACAGGGAGAGAGAGAGCCCGAAGGGTCCCTGGCCTACATGAAGGCCCAGACAGCTAACTCACAGAGGGAAAGAAAGGAGCTGGGTCCCTGTCAGGTTGGGCGGGCAGGACCCAGATCAGAAGTCTAAGAGAGGATCTGCAGGCCAAAGAGATCCAGTGTCCCGAAAGGCCTTCCCGGGCTATCGAGACGGTGCCCCCCCAGCAGGTGGATCATTAATCCCTGCTCGGTTCTTCCCCACCCCGACTTCATTCAGTCTGTCCACGCAGTCTGTCCTACTTCTCAGCTTCAAGTTGCTTTGAAAACAGTCTGTTTGCAAACAGACTCAAGAACCAGACATGACCACAGGGATCATGGGGGTCAGCTCCAGCAAACCCCCCAGATCATGTTTGATGAGAGGCCAGTCTGCCTCTGCTCAAGGAGCTCACCCCTACCCTGCCCTTTTAAAGGGCTCCAAGGGCTTCCCACTGATGTCCTGATCCTCTTTCTACTCTCTAAGACCTGGGAGAATGAAGCTAATATCTCTTCCACATGAGACCACTCAAATATTTGAAAGCACAACAGATAGAGCACTGAACTTGGAATGAGAAAGACCCAGGCTCAAACCCTACCTCAGACACCCGACTTGAAGTGTGATCCCGGGCAAGTCACTTAACCTCTGTCTGCCTCGGTTACCTTATCTGTAAATGGACACCTCACTCCCAGGGTTGGGGGAGGATTAGTTGAGTGAACCTACGTAAAGAACTTTGCAGACCTAAAAGTACTCCACTTGTTAGCGATTACCATTGTCCAGAAGAATCTTCTCCATCACCTACTTTCTCTCTCCTGCCTACTGAATCAGAGCCCCAGAGGCGGGATGACAAGAATGGAATCTTCTCCAGTCCTCACCGGGGCCAGTGCCCAAGTGGCCCCGAGCTGAAGAGTACTGCACACCTTCTCACCCTGGCCGCCAAGCAGGGGCGGCATGGGCGGACCAAGGCTTGATGCTGTGAGGGTCAAAGGAAAGGATGGAGAAAAGACTTTGAAAACTGAAGTTCTAGATAAATAAACGTTGGCTGCTCTTTTCTCTCCCTCCTTGGGACTCCCATGGAGCTTCCTCTATGCCTCTCTATACTCACTTAGCAAATTCTACAATGGTATTTATTTGGTGGGGGGGGGGGGTCTTATGTCCCTTAATAGACTAGGAGTGGGGCAGCTAGGTGGCGCAGTGGATAGAGCACTGGCCCTGAAGTCAGGAGGACCTGAGTTCAAATCCGGCCTCAGACCAAACACTTGACATTTACTAGCTGTGTGACCCCAGGCAAGTCATTTAACCCCAACTGCCTTTAAAAAAAAAAAAGACTAGGAGTTCTAGGAGGGCACAGTCCTCATGCTAAAAAGGTGCTTGGGAAATGTTTGTTGAATGATTGGGGTACACATGTTTCCCCAGATGGACTAGAAACTCAAGGTGGGTAGGGATTATTCTCCTACCTTCCCAAACACACACACAGCAGAGCTAGACCTGCTGAGCAGCTACCTAGTGATGGAGAAGTGCATGGAAGTCAAAGGAGAGAAGAGAAGATACCAGAAGGGCTCTGGAGCCAAGGTACTGGGGTACGTGAGGAAGGAGGATGAAGCACAATTGCTCCCAAGAGTGACCTGCCTTAGACCCCCCAACAGTGCACAAATGGACCCTTTCTAGGGGTAAGGACAAACCAAAAGCAGCTCTTGCTGGACTCCTGCACAACCAATGAAGATGGAGGAAAAAAAAAAGGCGGATGCCCCCACCCCTGGGAGGGCTTCTGGCTGGTCACTGACAATGAGTTTCCTAGCATCGAGGACCTGCTCACCAACAGGCCTGAGCAGCTTCCCAGGAACAGAAAGAGGCAGTGGCCCTGCCTGATGGCCAAGAATTAGCCAACCACACAATTGTGCCTGTGGGTCAGCTAGAGGACTGCGGTGATGGTCATCCCTTGAGGTTCAGGGGACAGTCGGAGCTAACACTTAAGGTCTGGAAAGGTCCTTAGAGATCACCTCATTCAACCTGCTCGTCTTACAAACGAGGAACCCAAGGCCCAATGGCTCAAGCGCCAGGAACGGATTCAGAAAGACCTGAATGAGGCTCCTGTCCCATATGTGGCAGCACAGACATCGGGCAGGCTACTCAGCCTCTTCGTCAGTTCCCACCACTGTAAAATGGAAACAATACCAGGAGCATTTGCCTCAGGGTTGCGGTGTGCCTCCAATGGGATAATGTGTGGAAAGACCTTTGCAAATCTTAAAATGCTATATAAAACCAGTGACCATCATCATTATTGTCAAAATGATATATGAAGTCAGTTGGTATCTATTTTTTGTCCAAGGTCACCAAAGTCGTTGGTAACAGAGAATCAAGATTTGAACTCAACTCTTCTGGATTCTTTCCAGTAGACCACATTGAGGAACCAGCTGTTTGCACACTTGCCACCTCCCTCCCCAGGGAAAGTGCCTCCTCCTCCCACCTCGGTGGGATGCTTCTCTCTGCTGGGGCAGATTGTCACCACCTACATCCTACAGGGTAACGCCACATGGGGAAATCTCTCAATGAGATAGCCGCCACGGAAGTGGTGGCTCTGTGGCACTGCCAAGACAAGGGGCACTTACACCGGAGGAAACAACGCTTCCCCTCTGACCGCAAAGAGGCAGCTCAAACACGCCAGCTGCCCGGTCACCCAGCGACCACGGCGGGGCACAGGCTGCCGGCGTGGGGGGGACCCAGTGGGCAGCCAGGCCCCCAGCTGAATGCGCCCCCTCTGCCGGCAGCCCCCAGCTAACTGCCTCCTTGTCCGATGATCCCCCCCCAGCTGACGGCCCCTCCCCGGCCGTGGCCCCCCCAGCCGGCCGGGCCCCCCCCCCCCGGCCGTGGCCCCCCCAGCTGACTGGCCCCCCCTCCCACCGCCCGCTTCCACGAGGAGCTGCCAAAGGAAGAAAACACACCCGGAGCGCGGCGGAGAACGTCTGGGGGGACTGACCCACAACCAGAGAGGGGCCCGAGACCCTTCAGGGGGAGTGCCCGAGCCTCCGGCCCTGCGGAGCCCAGCCGCCGGGCACACGCCGCCCCCTCCCGAGCCTCGAGGGCCCAGCCCGGGGGCCCGACGGAAGGGAGGACCCCCCTCCCTCCACCAAGGTCAGGGTCGGCCTGGCCCCCGCCCCACCCCTTGTTATTGACCCCGGCCCGAGTCCGGCCCCCGCCCCCCACTCCAGATGGAGGGCTCCCCGCTCCCACCCAGGCTCCCCGAGGACAGGGGCCCTGGCGCCGCCGCCCCCTGCCAGCCCCCCCCCTCACCTGTCACCGGCGGCCGCTGCGGGTCCTCGGCGGGTGCCGGCTCCCGCCCATCGCCGTCCGACGGCGGCTCCTACGGCGGCTCCGCAGCTCCCGGGTGGCCGTGGATCGTCCTCCGCGACAGGCCCCAACGGCTCGCGCAGCAGCTACGGAGCGCGCGCCCCCCTCCCGCCGCACTCCTCCCCCCCCTCCCTCCCCAGCCCGCGGCTCGCCTCCCCCGCCCGCCGCCAGCCCCCTGGCCGGAAGGACCGCCCCCCGCTGCCACAAACAGGAACTGACGTAAGGGATGACGAGCGAAGCGCTCGGAAGAGGGAGGAGGGGAGAGGTGGGGCACTCCGGAAAGCTGGAAGCGCGCAGACTCCCAGCTGAAGCACTCTGGGAAGTCGTCAGGGTGGCGGCGCCGGCGCAGTTCCAGAAAGCGGGGGCGACGAGAAACGAAACCGGTGGGAGCCTACTACAGGCGTGTGGTCTCTTGAAGGGGTTGCGCAGGCGCGCAGGACCGAAAAAAGGAAGGGAAAAGTGTCACCACCTAAGTGAAGGGGCAGCGAGGTGCGCAGGCGCAGTTTGCCCCGGGAGTCGCGGCGCCCCAGGGACCACCTCCCAGCAGCCCCTGGGCTTGCGGGCCAGTTCCAGGACCTCGGCTCACACGCCAGCGCCAGAGATGCCTAGGAGGGTGTGGCCATGACGCACGTGGTACCGCCCCCTGGGGCTGTGGCCCGGCGGAGAGCCCTTCTCGGGAGGGGACAGTCAGCTGTAGCTAGACATTCTCGGGGGCCCTTTAGATATGACAAGGGCGGTCACAGGGGCCTCGGGCCCCAATGCGCCGGGTTTGGATCTGCTCTGGACGCTAGTGGGGGGCCCACGGGCCACCCTTCCCACCCATCACTGCGCTGCCCCCACGGGGTAAAAGCCCCTTCCTTAATCCCAGGCCATCTCATGGCGCCACGGCGCATCCTGCCAGGAGGTGGGTGTGCACTGGATCCGGTCAAACGGCCTGGTTCAATGTCATCTCTGACAGTTATCATCTGTAACCTGGTAAAGTCCTTTCCTGTCTCTGGACCTCAGTTTTGTAAATTGAGGGGGTTGGAGTCCAGGAAGGTCCCCTTCCACTCCACCAGAATCCCCCTCAAAGATGCCCTTGATTCTGCCAAGGGTGGCCACTTCCACTGCCCACCCAAAAGCTGCAGGACCAGCACCTTCGCCCGTCCCCAGGCTGCCAGACCCCCGCCTCAAGAATCCTCAAACCAAGGTCCAACAGAGACCAAAGTCTTGCACTCTAGTTCTTAGAATGCACCTTGGCTTCTCCCAAATGGTTCAGGAGAGGAAAAAAAAGGAAAGAGGCACCAGGAGGCGGCAGAAGAGCCTTGGCTGGCTGTAGCCCCGGCCAGCCCAAAACAAGCGGGAGGGAGACCACCCTTGAGGCTCCACCTCAGTCACCCTGGTGTGATATGGCCATCAGTCAAGGCTGGGTAACACACTGCCCAGAAATGCCCACCCCAATCGTTAACCAAGAAAACAAAACATTAGCCACAAGAGAAGAGGGGACGGCAGTGCTTGGTTTCCAGGGCTTCTAAGTTAGAGGTGACCCCAGCTTTATTAACCAAGGGTCACATCAGAGGTCTCCACTCCATTCCTGAAGCAAGTCCAGAAGGAATCCAGCTCACAGGCGGAGGATGTCATCTTCGGAGAAATCCCAGTTCTCCCCAATCCCTGCCTCCCCTTCCCCCCACCTCACCCCAGGCATTTCACTTTCAGTCTAAAAATAGAGTGAAGAACACTTCTCCTTGCCCATATGAGCAAAACAGTAGGGAAAAAAAAAACCACAAAAATATCTGAAAACCCGTTTCCTTTCCCCTCTGTGGCCTCTTATTATCGCATCTGTCGGCAGGCAGACAGGCCCAGGTGAAGCTCCTCTGGCCAGCAGGCACCAAGGTGGACAGCCCTCCCCGGCAGCACCTTGGCCTCCTAAGAGTTCCTAACAGCACGGCGCCATGGGCGGCGGGGAGGGCGCAGGGAGGGCGAGGATAGACGCACTTCAGGCAGAGGACAGCGGGCAGTCTGGCCTTCCCACCGGGGCAGAAAACAGAAGAGAAACGAAAAGTGTGAAGGAGGAAAACTGAAAGCAATCACCTAGAGCAAGCAGTAGAGAAGGAAGGGAGACAGCAGGGAAAGTGAGAGGCCCTCCCTCCTGGCTGTGGGGCAGGACGAGGGGGGGAGGGGTCTGAGGTGGGGGGATCTCTGCAAGGGACCCCAGAGTTGGTCTCTGAGCAGGTTCCATTCAGGTGGCTGTGTTGGAGAAGAGGGGCTGAGGGCAAAGGCCTGTCCATCTATGCCATAGGGCACTCTCACGTTTACCTGGGGGCCAGGTAAAAGCCAGTGGGGAAGGGGCATCCCCTTCCCTGCAAGGAACCCCGAGAACAGCAGAAAGGGGGAAGGATGTCACAGAGGGAAAATGAGAAAAGGGGAGAGCCAAGGGTCCTGCAGAGAAAGCACTGAATTTCCCAAGTCCTTTATCCAGAACTCAATACCACCAGTTCCCCCAAGGGCTCCCAATCCCACTCCACCGACCACTGTCAACTCTGCCTCCCCTAACACACACACATCCCCAGTGGCAGAAGCAGCTCTGGATGGTGCCAGATTCCTGGCCTGAAGCGGGATCTCTCTCTCTCTGATGCTCCCCACTGAAGGTGGGGAAATCTAGCCAGATTTCACATTCTTATGAGAGGAATCGGTACAATTTGGACAAAGGGAGCTAAAAGGGGCAGCTAAGGCAGTGGAAGCAGACACAAGCAACTGAGGGCCCCAGAGGAAAGCCAGCGGTGGGCCGAGGCATGGGCCGGCCAGACCGGGTATGCGAGTTAAGGCAGACACAGTACAGAGGGGCTCCAAGACAGCTCTCCAAGCCCTAGCGGCAATGTTAGTCGGTCTTCCGCCCCAGTCTCTTAAATACACTAACAGTCCCCGTGTTGTCCATCTGCGCGCTATGGCCCTCGCTTGAGCTGCTCACCCTTGGGCCTGCCAGGGTCCTCTTTATGGTAACCTTGAACTCAGCTGGGGACTTACTCTTTGTGCTGGTGACTTGGCTGTCCTGAGCCTCTGGGGGAAGGGTGGCTTTGCCAAGTCTCTGGATGATGCTGACTTTGGACAACGCTTCTGGCTTTCTCTCAGCAGAGGGGCCCTGGCCGCCCCCTGAGCGCCGAAGGGTGGCCGGGACAGGCTTGGGCTCTGAGCTGGTGGCTTTGGCCTTGATGGTCACTCCCAGGGGAGTGCTGTCCTTGGCAAAGGACTTGCCCATCCTCTTCAGGACCCCAGCATACTGTAGGACGGAGCTGTCATCGTCACTGTCTCCTGCCCGCTCCTCGTCTGTCTCCAGGGCATCACCCAATCGGCTGAAGACGCCCGTGGGCTACGTTGGAAGGAAAGCGGTCGTCAGTCAGGGCAGAGAATGAGCTGGGATGTGAAGGGGAGGAGAAACGAGAGCTTTCCACACAGTCCCCACAGCTCACCTTATTCCCAGCTGTCGTGTCAGCCTTGGTCTCAGCTCCAAGCCGGTCAAAGACAGATGTCCTCTGGACACCTGGGAGGGAAGGCAGGCCGTCAGACAGCTTGCGCTGAGCGCCCCTGATGGGCACAGCCCTACGCTGGGTACTGTGGGACATGCCGATGCAGGAGAAGACACAGTCCCTGCCCTGAGAAACACCTGAGGGAGGAGCCGTGGCAATCCTCAGGAGGCTCAAAGTGTAGGAATGGGGTACGGGCATGTGAAACAGAGGGAAGAGACGGCTGAACTACGCTGTAGGGATGTGTCGGCAAGAAGCCAGACCACAGTGCCGCACCTAAAGACGGGGATGGGGTTGACCAGGAGGCTCCCAGGTCTAGAACGAAGAGGACCGTGCTGGGGGCCAGGCCTCCTACCTGCCCCCCCCAAGCCGGGCTCCCTCAGAGACGCAGGGGGAGCCCCTGCCCTCACCTTTGGCCGCCTGCTGCTGCTCCAGGATCTTCCGCGATCGAGGCGTGGTCCCCTTGGGCATGGTGATGATATATTTTCCTTCCATCTCAGCGGTTACTCGGCGCCTCCGTTTCACTGGCACGGCAGCATTCTCTTCTTCAAGCTGGCCCAGAGCTAGGAGGGGCCCAACGGGAGATACAGGCAGCTGGGTCAGGGACCCTCAGAAACATTCTGGGATGGGGGAAGGAAGGGCTCCCTCATGCCAAACAGGGGGAACACGATCAGAAGAGCGTCTCCCTTCCCACCTTCCATCTTGGCTCACTCACAGCACTCAAAGGCTTGGAATTTCTTTCTAGGGACCGTCACCAAAGCTTTCTCAGGAAGATGCAGTCAGTGAGAGGGTCCCCAAGGAAGCAGAAGCCCCTCAGAGGCACTCGGGCCACCCCCCTGCCTCCACCCCTATCCTCACAGGTACCCTGCCACTATGTTCCCCATACCAGCAGCTTTGGCGTGCTTAGAGGCCATCTTGTTGGAGACGGTGACTGAGATCTTGGAGGCGCTGGCATCAGGGCGCCTGGCAGGGGTGCTGGGCGGGGAGTCCCGACTCAGGCTGTTAGCAATCATCCGAGAGGCGGCTAGAGACGTGACAAACAGAACGAGACTCATAAGCGGGGCTTGGACCATCGAAGCCCGGGAAGCGGGGTGGGGAACGGCCGCTACTGCATTCTGATCCAGACCTGACCCCCTCAAAGCTCTGAAGAGCTAAGGCCCAGCCACAGAAATCAGAGAAGACACAGCCACAAAGGAAGGGGAAATGAGTGCCGAGGCTCGGCCTTCAGCTCACCTCCACTATTCTTACAGTGAAACAGGGCTGACATTTCTATCACCCTTCCAGATGTGGAGAAGGCTTTCTGTGCATCAGCTTCCATGACTCTCCTAATACTCTGCAGTGTGTAGTGGGAGGACTGTCGTTGCCCTTTTACAGGTGAAGAAACTGAGGCTCCACCAGAGCCTGGCTCTAGAGGCAGAACCGGGCCGCCCCCACCGCGCCACGCCGCTGCCCTCGTGCCTGCTGTGACTGCTCTCTCGGGTGGTGTGCAGGAGGTCACCAACCCCGAGTGCCCAGAAGAGCCGAGCAGGGAGCTGTGGGGGACAAACTCACCGCTGGTAGCGCTGCGCCTGAGCTCTGCCTGCAGGTGGCTGGGGCTGGAAGCCAAGGACTCGGCAGCCGCTTTGCACACATCCTGTAAAAGACAGCAGGGTGAGAACAATGCCAAGACGAGTGTCTCTGGTGCCCCAGACACCTCTGAGTGCGAGGGAGGCCTGGCTATCTCTAAATGTTCAAAGGGATGTTATCACTGACAATCACGGAACTGGGACAGTCGGGCTCCTTCAGGGATGGAGGTTCAAACCCCGGCTGTGGGGGACCTGGAGCAAGTCCCTTGCACTGTGCGGCCCTCAGTTTTCTCAAGCCGGGCAGGTGGCACCTCGATCTGACTCAGCCTCTGCTGCTTCCTAGCTTACGTGAGCACACGTGACTCCATGGAGCCCTCGCTAGTCTGGTCTCCTTGTAAAACGCAGATATTCGCTCTGAGGCACTGATGTCGGGGCTATCGTGAAGCCCAAATGAAGGGCGCCTGTCGGGTGCTTCCCAACGTCAATAATTACATCAGCTCGAATGCCTGTCCCAGACAGTTCTGCTGGGGGAGGGGGGCACAGGCTTTCCTCCTAATGCATTCCACCTCATGTCAGTCACCATGCGATCTAGGGAAAGCACTGAGACTCAGGAGAGCATCATGGGGTCTGCCTGTCTCTCCAGCAGAGAGTCTAAGGAAGCCTCCCAGTATGACGGGAAAAAAAAGGAAATGCCAACTCACTCCTCTGGCTCCTTGACCATGGAAGACCAAAGAGTAGGAAAGAGAGCCAGGCATCCTTCTGCCCTGTGACACACCAGCCTCGTGGCATATCTTACAAGGAGGGGTTCCCGCCCCCCCAGAAGGCGGCCTGAGGCGGGCGCTGCACTGAATGACCAGCCTCAGCCTGGGGCAGGCACACCCACCTGGCGGTACACCACCTTGGCATGTTTGAGGATGGCAATGATGTCGCCCACCACAGTCACGCCGAGCTCATTCATGATCTCCTTATTCAGGTCTAGCAGCATGTTTTTCTGGATCCTGCGGGCAACGCTGGGCAGTGAACCGGGGAGCACAGGCCGGGCACTGACCCTCCCTCCTTCCCCACCGTGGCTCCCACCCTGGAGCCCACTGTGGCCTTACCGGTTATCTACAAACATTACTGCGTAGTTGACAGCAGGCCCCGGGGGGATCCCAGCTTCCTTGAAGAACTGGATCCATTCTGATGTAGCTACAGAGAGACAGGCAGGAAGTCAGAGAACCAGTTATGTATCTTGTCACCCCCCAAACACGGTGCACCCTGGCTCTGGAGCCCCAGCCTCCTTCTTCACAACAAAACCCAATCTGTTGGACGTGGAAGTGCCTCCATCTTAGCTGAACCCCAGCTAAATGCCCACCCCTCATTCCCTTGTCACTGAGAGCACAGTATCTCAGAAGCTATCTCCTCTGATGTGCAACTCCACAAAGATGCCCTTCACTATGTCTCCCCACAAGGTCCCCTTTTATCTGAGAAGCCCTCCTGGGAGTGGAGCCCAGCAACTCCAGACACAAGCCACTTCACTTTAGGGCAGATCTAGTCATTATTAAGTTTTTCCTTATTTCAATCTTAAACTTGCCTCTTTCTAAGTTATACCCACTGCCCCTTATTAGGGGGTGTTCTAGAGCCAAGCAAAACAAGGCTAATCCTTCTTCCCCTGCCACCCTTTTGTGTCCTTAAAGACCCTGTCATGGTCCTTCCTCCTAAGTATTCCTTCTAAGGCACGACTTCCCCAGCTCCTGTAGCCAACCCGCACAGGTCACTGTCTTGGGTTCCTTCACTATCCTGTGGCCCTCAGAAGAGCAACCTGGAGTAAATGGTGCTAGCAAAGCTACTAAGGAATGGCTAAACAACTTATGGTATATGAATGCAATGGAATATTATTTCATCCTAAGAAATGATGAAGGGGAGGGTTTCAGAGAAACCAATGAAGACTTGTATGTACCAATGCAAAGTGAAGTGAGTAGAACCAGGAAAACAATTTATGCATAACAATAACCCTGTACAGAAATCAACTAGGAGAGACTTAAGAACTCTAATCAGTACAACTTTCAGCTATAATTCCCGAGGACTAATGAGGAAGCATGCAACTATCTCTGCATATCTGTTACAAGAGTTTTGGATTTGTTTTGTTTTTTCCAGTTTTGATGTGGTGGGAGGGAAGAAGGGGGTGGAGTAAGGAATAGGATAGCAAGAAAAAGAGACATAAGAAAAAAATCACAGAAGAATTTTTTTGAAAGAGAGAACAGAAAGAAGGCCAGAAAGAATCACAGACAAGCAGGACAGCTTTGAAAGTTACATGTTGAATTTATTACAAAAAGAAAAGCAAGCTGTACATAATCGATTCACAGTTTAATGTACAATCCTCTTTTTCTGTTCTATGAGAAGTATACATATATACATATATACACATATATATGTGTGTATAAATGCTCACTTTATTTGATTAAGTTCAGGATAAAAATAATAAGATTCTGAAGAGCACCTAGGAGACTATAATAATTGGGCACACCTAGATGCATAACACATAACAGTTAACAGCATTTAGTTAGCAAGAATTAGTTGCATGGAGGCAGCTGGTGGCACAGTGGATAGATCATTGGACCTCAAGTCAAGAAGACCTGAGTTCAAATCCAGCTTGGGCTAATCACTGAATCTTTGCCTGTTTCAGTTTCCTCAACTATAAAATATGGATAATAATAGTACCTACCTCTCAAGGTTGTTGGGAGATCAAATGTGATGATATTTATAAAATTTCTTTTTAATAAGTACTTAGTACGCTGCCTGGCACATAGCAGATGCTCTATAAATGTTTATTCCCTTCCCCATCCCCAATCATAAGGTGCTTTGCCCATGTTAACTAATTTGGTACAGATGTTAACACATCCCATTAGACTGCCAAATGCTCCAGGTTAGGGAGTATTCCATAAAGCCAAGGAGGTCTGGCTACTGTGTTTAGAAGGAAGAGGGAGAATGAAGATCCACTAGTAGGAGGAATCTCAAGAGGAAAGAGGAGTCTAGATCTCAGGGAAACTCCTTTCAGCCAATGTTTCCTTCTGTGCTTCTGGCCACGAACCTCAGAATAAGAGCTTAACCTCCAAGGCAGAAGCAGCAGGAAGCAGGCCGAGGATGCCAGTGCATCCCCGTTTGTGCGACGACCTGGGCAAACAGACTTGTCCTCACACAACTGCTCCCCAACAATACCGAGGTCTGCACACACACATTGCCAAGTCTGAATGCTCTGTAGGCCCATCCCAGAGCTACACACACAGACGCTCCTAAGTGTCTCCCTCTCCAGTGGGCTCTCCACACAACTGCCAGTGATTTTCCGAAAGCCCAGGTCAGACCATGGCACTCCCAACCAACAAACTCCGGGGGTCCCTGTTGCCTCTGGGACCAAATAGAACTTCTTCTGTTCCACTTTTTCAATCCTTTTACAGACTGGCCCCCAAGCGACCTTTCTAGCTTAATCCACATCCCTTCCCCACCCTCCACCCCGTGGGTCTCCCAGGCCTGGAATCTGCTCCCTCTTACCTCCTCCTCCTCACAAGAGCCCTCACTTCCTCCAAACTTTGGCTCAAGCACCACCTCCTACAGGAAGCCTTCGGTAATCCTCCAATTATTAATGCCCTCCCCCTTTCCCAAGTGCCCTGTGTTTACTCCATATTTATTCTAGGAATACTTGAGGGCCAGAAGGACTTCATTTTGTCCTTGTAACCTTACTGCCTACCACAAGGCCTAGCACATAGTCCGTGCTTCATTCATGTTTATTGTTGCGCGCGCATACACACACACACACACACACCCTTCCCAGCTTCTGCTGAAAGCCCTTCTCTACGATGTCACCTTGTCACCTTCCATCACCTCTGTATCAATTCTACATATACATCATTATTTACAGGTTCTCTTCTCCCATCTGAATGTGAGCCCCTTGAGGGCAGGGACACTGGTTTTGGTGCCTGGTACACAGTAGGCACTTAATAAGTGCTTGTTGAAGGAAGAGCAGCTCAGAACTGGAATGGCACTTAGAAGGGAACCACATGAATGGACAGTTCAGCAGGAAGTGCCCCGATCAGTAGCTCCACTTGAAGGCCAGAGACCCCAGGAGCCCAGGCCAGCTTTGGAGGGCTCTGATTCTCACGCCAACCCCCAGCATTCTGCACCTCCAGAAGCTCCACAACATGAAGTCTGGAGTGAAACGGCAGGGAAGGAGGCTCCAGTCCCTTCTAATATTCTCAACAGAACTTGCTAGGCCTAAGGAACTGGCCAGAATCCATGGGGAGAACTCTCAGTAGAAGAGCCAAGCTGAGAGACAAGCAATGCCCAATGCTGGAACTTTCCCAGGCTACCCGGGAAGATCCATGGAAAATGCCTGAGCCTGGTACACCTTGGTCCTCTGAATCTCAGAGGGAGCAGAATGGAACGTTGTCACTGAAGCTGCAGCTGGGATAAAGGCAGGAGAGGGGGAAAGGGGCCCTTTATAGGAGCCCTAAACACAATACTAATGGCTTCTGGGCTAGAGGCCCCAGCCTGCATTCCACACACCAGCAGCTGTCACCGTCACTACAACAGAAAGGGTTTGCCTGCCATGACAGCTAACCCAACCCCCACCACCCTCATCAAGTGGAAAGGGTCCGGGGAGGCCCTCATAGACTCACCCATTGTCACAGACACCATCTTCTCCCTAAGCACGACCAAGCCAGCGCTCCCAAAAGCAGCCTAGGAGGGGGGGAAATGAGAGGCTCGTGAGTAGGCTGGCATTCCTGGGCTAAGGTTCAGAGCACAGGAATAGCTGGTGAGCAGCTGTCAGGAAGTCACCCAGAGGCCGTTGCTGCCACCAAAATAATCCCCCTCCCCCAGCCCCAAGACCCAAGGAGATGTTCAGAGAGGCCCCTTCCGAGGGCTCATTCCTCACATACTCTTAGGCACTTTCTGGAAGAAGAGAATTCAGGATGACCTGAAATTGTCACAGAGGGGTGGATAATACTTCCATCACAGAGTCTTAATGACTATCCCCCAATCCCCTTCTAACTTCCTACCCCTCCCCTTGCCTTTTCTTCTGTTTCTCTTATACCTAGTTCTCCAGTTCTTCTCTATCCCATTTACAATCATCCCCATCATCCTTCCTCTCTAACCTCCACTCCTCTTTCAACAAATTTAACAAACATTTATTAAGCCTCTACTATGAACCAGACCCTTGCTAGCTAAGTACTGGGGAAAATACAAATATTAAATCAAAGTCTCCTTCCTCAAAAAGCTTCTGAATACGACAGGTGAAATAAGGCAGTTAGGGGGCACTGAACTTGGCCTCAGGAAAACCTGAATTCAAATGCTACCTCAGACACTTATTAGCTGTGTGCTCCTGGGCAAGTCACTTAATTTCTGCTGCCTCGGTTTCCTCAACTGTAAAAGGGGGATAATAATAGCACCAGGGCTGTTGTGAGGGTCAAATGAGTTAACACATGTTTGCAAACGTTAAAAAGCTCTATGAATACTAGCTACCAGACACAAACATGGGTAACAGATCTGAACACATTTTCTGACTCGTCTCACCTGACTACCTCCCTCCCTGCTCTCACTCCTTCCCCCCTTTCTTCAAGCTCCCCACGAGCTCGCCTGCCCTCTGCTCTGATCTTCCTGTATGGGACACTCCTGCCCCTCGATCCTTCCTCTTCCTCGGCTCCCCACTTCTTCCCCAGCCGGAGGTGGGGGGTCCCCGAGCTGGGATTGAAGAATGCCAAGGTCAGAGGGAGCTCTGAAGCGGGGCTCCTCAACCTGTCTTTCCGGGGTACTCGGAGACCCGCATTTCACCAACTCGGCCCCTCCCGCGCGTCCTCTCCTTTCACCCCGAGGGGGAGGTCCCCCGCTCCAGGCGCCCGAGCTTGCCTGGGGTCCCCCAGGGGGAAGGTCCGGGCCTGGCTTTGGTTTCCTCCGCAATCCTGTGTATCTGGTGTTCTGCGCTTAAAAGCATGACTGCGAGGTGGGGAGGGGACGCCCTGCCTCTGCCCCCTGGGATGGGGGGGAGCGAAGGGGAGGGGGGAGGGGCGGGGTGTCAGTTGAGAGCCTGCCCGCCTCCCGCTAGACTGGAAGCTCCTCGGGGGGGGCGGCCCTTTCGGTCCTAATCTCGGGGGCCCCGGAGCATCCGGACACTCAGAAACATTCCCGGAGCTGGGGACCTCCGCCCCCTGCCACCGCAGAGGAGGGAAACTGAGGCCCAGAGGGGCCGGGACACGATTGCGGGAGTCATACAGCGACTTCCGGCGCCCGCCCACCCGCTTCCCCTACCTCGCCGAGCCGGGACCCACTCCCCCCTCACCTGTCACGGGTCTCAGGCTCCCGCCCTCTGCCCGGAGCCAACGGACCCCCACTACCCGCCTCAGTCCCAGCTAGACCGGAAACATCGCTCGGCGCGCGCCGGAAACCCTCCCTGGGAGGCGGGAGTGGAGCCGCTCTAGCCGCTGCTGCGACCATAGAGCCTGCCGGCTCCCTCCGCCCCCACCCTCCCTCAGGACACGTGACCCAAAGCCTAGGCGCCGGCTGAGCGCCAGGCTCCACTCGAGGCTCCACCCCAGGCTCCACCCCAGGCTCCACCCCAGGCTCCACCCCAGGCTCCACCCCAGGCTCCACCCCAGGCTCCACCCCACCCTCACCTTCCACCCCTAGGCCGGAGGCGCCCGGATAATATGCACAGCGCCCCGCCCAGCGCTGCACTGCCCCGACAACCCCCAGGCAGTTGAGGCCGCGCGCACGCGCCCGGCCGAGCTTTTCGGTAGCAGTTTAAGCGAGAGGACTAGCGCGCATGTGTGGCCTTCGCATCCCGAGCTGATCCCTCCGCCTCCCCGTAGGCCGGGCTGGGGCGTGCTCTCCTCCCAGGGGCGGCACCGGGAGCTCGGCCGCCAGAATCCCCGTCACCGGCTCCTGCTGTGGGACCCTCCCCCGGCCCCCGGTGCCCGGCCCCGGGTAAGTCAGAGGCACGCGGAGTGACGGAGCTGAAAAGGGCCTTTAGCGCCCGTCCGCGGCATAGACGCCGAACTCGCGGACGGCCGGGGGCTTTCCTCGTCCGGGGACCCCCCCGGGTGCAGCCCAGGGGGCGCGGGGCCCTCGGCGGACTCCGCGGGCGTCCGTGCAGCTCCCCCCGCCCCCCACAACCCACTGCGAGCCAGTGCACATCTATTAAGCACCTACTGTGTGCCAGGCACTGGCCGAAGCGCCGGGGTACAAAAAGAGGCCAGGGCCTTCCCGTACATCTTGTATCCAGCTTGCTTTGTATATATTGTTCGCAGGTCGTCTGCCCGTGTAGATTGTAAGCTCATCGAGGGCAGAGACTGTCTTTCGCCTCTTTTTGTATACCTAGCACTTAACCCAGTGCCTGACATGTAGTGGGTGCTTAATAAACGTCGATTGATTGGCTGTTGATAGCTCAGAGTCTAATGGTGGAGACAACACGCAAACAAGCCATACACAGCATAAATTGGAGATTATTAGGTGGGGGTGGGGGGTGGGGAGAGATAAGCATTTTTGTATAGCAGCCACTGCGCTGAGAGCTGGACATTCAAAAGGAGGCAAAAAGACAGTCCTTTCTCTCAAAAAATTTACGGTCTAATGTAGGGGGAGGGGGAGAGGAGAAACAACGCGTAAACAGGCTGTGCACGGGATCAATTGGAGATAGTCAGCCCCGGGAAGGCTTCCTATAAAGGAAGTTTTAGCTGGGACGGGAAGGAAGCCAAGCGGCAGGGATGAGGTCAGCCCAGGTACTGCCTCACCCTGCTAGCATAGTGTTTTCTGTCCCTCATCCAGCATTCCTTGAGTGCTTCAGCTGCATCTCCCCTCCACCCCCATCACACAGGACCTTGCCCTGTATTTGCCTTGGTAGAACTCCTGTTCCTTCCCTGTGAAATATAAGTTCCTTGAGGTTTGGTTTTTTTCTCCTCATTTTGGATCCTCAGTTCTTAGCAAGTGTCCTGGACATGTAGCAGGGGTCTCATTGCTTTATAAATGTTCATTCGAGGAATAAATGAGCTGTTGGAGCAACAGCATTCAGACCCAGGTCTTCTGACTCAGTCCTTTAGGCTTTTCACTACCATATTGCCTCTGGATTTAGAGTTGAGAGGGATCTCAGAGCTCATTAGTCTCTTAAAGTGAGGAAAGCATCTTGTCCAAAGTCCTCAAGGTAGCACATTCAGGAGCTCTGAGATGGGAATCCTGGCCCTATGAGTCCAAATTCAGCATCTTTTCCATTCTTTTACATTGTCTACCTCTTCCCTCTACCCCCACATTTTTGGTCCTCTCTCTCTCTAAAAAGAGCTCGACTGAGCCAGCATTAAGGCCTGGCCTGGCACTGGTGTTGAATTTGGTATCAGAGAACTTGGATTCTCTGACACTGTAGCTCCTGGTCCCTAATCAATCATAAGAGGGGATGGGGCTGTGACATTTCATGGAATAGAGGACAGTGGACTGGCCATGTCCTGCTGGGTGACCACTGCCAGGTCATTGTGTCCCTCACTGTCACCTGCCTCCTCGGTGGGAATTGTGAAGAGAGGGTACTTTGTCTAGTCAAATCACCAAGCATTTATTAAGCCACTACTGTATGCTCAGTGCTGGGAACACAAATACCAAAAAAAGACCGACAGCCCTGCCCTCAGGGAGTTCACTGTCCAATGGGAGAAAACAGACTACACCTAAAAGGGAGCTGAAATGGGGAGGAGGTGCCCAGTCCGGGGCCATGATAGAGGTGGCCAGAGGGGGCTTGCTAGAAAACAGGAGGAAAGAGGTCACATAGGGTCGCAGTTAATAATAAATCAAGGGCAGGATTTGAACCCTGCTATTCCTGATTGCCAAGTTCCATAATCTATCCACTGCACTACATTGTTCAGTCTTTCAGCCCTGGCTGTGTTGTCCATGGGGTTTTCTTGGCAAAGGTGCTGGAGTGGTTTGCCATTTCTTTCTCCAGTCATGCTATTTATTAACACTAACATTTATATAATACCTACTGTGGGGCAGCCAGCTGGCTCAGTAGATGGAGCACTGGCCCTGGAGTCAGGAGGACCTGAGTTCAAATGTGGCCTCAGACACTTTCAATTGTGTGACCCTGGGCAAGTTGCTTAACTCCAATTGCCCTTCCCAAAAAAACCAAACAGACATCTGCTATGTTTCAGTCACTGTGCTAAACACTTTGCAAATATTATTTCATTTGATCCCCACAACAATCCTGGAAATTAGAATCTATTATTATGCCCATGTTTCAGTTGAGAAAACTGAGATAAACAGAGGTTAAGTGACTTGCCCAAAGTCACACAGCTAGTAAGTGTCTGAGGCCAGATTTGAACTCAGGTCTTCCTGACTCCAGGCCCAGTGCTCTATCCACTGAACCACCCCACTGCTTCTTATTAGTTGTGTGGCTTTGGGCATGTCACTTAACCTTTCAGTACCTCAGCTTCCTCTGTAAAATAAGGTAAGGTCTCAAGCAGCTCTGGACTCCGTGAAGCCTGGAGACTTGCCAAGGTCACACGTAGCTGGAAACACAGTAGAAGAATAGCAATGATAATGTTCTCATTTTTCAACAGTAACACTTTGTGTATGTAAAGATGTTGCTGCATTCTGATCGGCTACATTGTAGAAATGACTCCTGATCTGTCCCAGTCACCTCGTTATAACATAGAAATAACCTGCAAAGGCTGTGCCGGGGGATCCTGACCCTGGACAGACTCATGAGGAAGTTAACCATGGAGAGATGAGTTTTTTCAGCCACATCAGCTCATGAATGATTGTCCTTTAAGGCTTGGGGGGCCGGGAGGGACGTTGGGGGGGTGCCCTCTGCTGCTAGCAGGGCTGGGAGTGTCCAGCTCCCAGCTTAGAATAGGACCCAGCTCTGTTTACATAGCTGATAAAATCACAGATTTTTGGAGAGGTATTAAGAATTGCTTACTTTTATCAATGCACAGTACAACACAGCTGGGGGCGCCATAGTGCATAGAGCACCAGGCCTGGACTCAGGACAATTTATTTTCCTGAGTTCAAATCTGGCCTCAGATACTTGCTAGCTGTGTGACCCAGGGCAAGTCACTTCACCCTGTTTGCCTCAGTTTCTGCATCTGTAAAATGAGCTGGAGAAGGAAATGGCATACCACTCTGGTGTCTCTGCCAAGAAAACCCCAAATGGGGTCACGAAGAGTTAGACACGCCTGAAACAACTAAACAACATTTATCAAAAGTTCTTTCAGTTAAGTTTCATTCAGCAAATGTAAGTACCTACTCTGTGCTTGGCACTGGACTAACTGCTGGAGATACAAATAATGAACAAATGAATGAATAAAGCACTTAGTAAACTCTTGATATGTGCTTAGAGCTGGAGATTCAACTAGAAAAGCAAGACAGCCCCTGCCCCCAAGTAGCTTGCAGTCTAATGCAGTGGAAACCATTTTTATCATTCATTCATTTTCAGTCTTGTTTGACTGTTTGACCCCATTTGGGGTTTTTTTGGCAAAGATACAGGAGTGGTTTGCCATTGCCTTCTCCAGCTCATTTTACAGATGAGGAAACGGAGGCAAACAGGGTTAATAGCACCACACAGCTACCCTGAAGGAATCTAGACATTCCAGAAGGCAGAGTGAGAAGAGAGCTTTGCAGTCCTGGGGTATGGGAGGAGGGGGGGAGCGAACAGGACAGTCTGAATAGAAGGAGGAGATACAGAAGGAGTCAAGTGAAGTCAGTCTGGTAAGTGAGATGGCAGCTGGACGGCATAGGGCCTGAAAAACCAGAGTAGTCGTGTTTTTTTTTTTTTTAGGTAGGTGTTCTTTTTTTTAAACAATTTATTTATTTTAGTTTTCAACATTCACTTCCATAAGATTTCGAGTTTTAAATTTTCTCTCTCCCCTCCCCAAGATGGTGGGCAATCTGATATAGGCTCTACTTACACATTCATATTAAGCATATTTTCACATTAGTCATGATGTGAAGAAGAATTAGAGCTAATGGGAGGAACCACGAGAAAGAAGAAACAAAACAAAACAATAAAAGAAAAGGAGAGCAAATAGTCTGCTTCCATCTGCATTCAGACTCCATGGTTCTTCCTCTGGATGTGGATAGCATTTTCCGTCATGAGTCTTTTGGAGATGTCTTAGATCCTTGCATTGCTGAGAAGGGTTAAGTTTATCAATATTAGTCATTGCACAACGTTGCTGTTACTGTGTACAACGTTCTCCTGGTTCTGCTCATTTCACTCAGCATCAGACCATACAAGTCTTTCCAGGTTTTTCTGAAGTCTGCCTGCTCATCATTTCTTATGGAACAAGTATTTTATTACATTCATATACCACAACTTGCTCAGCCATTCCCCAATTGATGGGCATCCCCTCAATCTCCCATTCTTTGCCACCACAAAAAGAGCTGCTATAAATATTTTTTGTGCATGTGGGTCCTTTTCCCATTTTTATGATCTCTTTGGGATACAGACCTAAAAGTGGTATTGCTGGATCAGTTTTATAGCCCTTTGGGCATAGTTCCAAATTGCTCTCCAGAATGGTTGGATCAGTTCATAACTCCACCAACAATGCATTGGTGTTCCAGTCTTCCTACGTCTCTTTTTTTTTTTTTTTTTTTTTGCTTTTTAGCTAGGCAATGGGGATAAGTGACTTGCCCAGGTGGAAATTAGAATCTATTATTCTGCCCATGTTACAGTTGAGAAAACTGAGATAAACAGAGGTTAAGTGACTTGCCCACACAGTTAGTAAATGTCAAGTGTCTGAGGCCAGATTTGAACTCAGGTCCTCCTGACTCCAAGACTAGAGCTCTATCCACTGTGCCACCTAGCTGCCCCAAAGGTTTCTCACATCTTCTCCAACTTTTACCATTTTTCTGTTTTGTCATGTTAGCCAATCTTATAGGTGTGATGTGGTACCTCAGAGTCATTTTGATTTGCTTTCTCTAATCAATAGTGATTTAGAGCATTTTTTCATATGACTATAGATAGCTTTAATTTCTTCCTCTGAAAACTGCCTATTCATAGCCTTTGACCATTTATCAGTTGGGGTGGAGTCATATTTTAGCCTAAAATCACCAAAGAATGCTAGAAACATCTTGGTGGGGACCAGGGATGGGAGGGCAAGGTCACGCCTGTGCTTTGGGAATATCATTGGGCAGCTGTGAAGTTGGAGTGGATCAGGGAGAGCCTGGAGGCAGGGAACCCATTAGGAAGGTCTGGGAGAAGGGATGCACAGCTGAATTAACTAAGGTGGTGTCAGGGCCAGCAGGAAGGGGGCCACAGAATGCCACAGAGGTGGGATGGACAAGGGTCAGCAATGCATTGGGCATGAGAGATGTTGGGAAGTCCAAAAGGCCTCCTAGGGTACGGCCTGGTGGGTGGCCCTGGATGATTAAGGAAGTCCGAAGGAAGGTGGGTTTGGGGGGAAGATGATGAGTTCTGTTTTGGACAGGTTGAATGTGAGCTGCCCGTGGCCATCTGTGCGTGGGGTATGTACCCCAGTAGGCAGGAGTGGTGCTCAGGTCCTCAGATTCTAGGAGGCAGCTGGAGAGGATGAGCGAGGATGATGCTGGCCTCTCCTGGCCCCCCTCACCCTGTCTGCTCTTCCCACTGGAAGTGCACGGTAGGGGTCGTTAGCTCGGTTTTCCGCAGGAGGATGCTGAGGCTGTGGAGGGTCAGAGCGAGGGCTCAGTGCCAGGCCCCCTGACTCCCCTCTCTTCCTAGGCACCTCCAGATGGTGCAGGCACCAGGTGTAGCCGATGTTTACCCAGTGCTCTGTCACATAGCAGCCTCACAGCCACCCGGAAAGTCAGGTCGAACAAGTCTTGCTTCCCTCCATTTTGCAGGTAAGTTAACTGAGACTCTGGCTTCCATGGCTCTGTTGGGGTCACATGACTGGGAGGCTGTGGCAGAGCCAGTGAGAAGGGTGGTGGTGGAATCGCCCGCCAGCACCGGGCAATGACCTGGATGTGAGAGACAGTGAAAAGTCGGGGTGCAGGCAGCATCTGTCCCCAGGTCTTGCCTGACTCCAGTCCAGCTCCCCCCACCATGTCACTCTTCCTGGGAGCTAAGAATAAGAATGATAAATACCACAATCATAGAATTTCAGGTATGCTTCTAGCCCAACACATATTTGAAGGATTCCCCCCAAAACACACCCAACAAATAGTCAACCCCTCCAGTGATGCTGAGCTCACTACCTCCCAAGGCAGCTGATGGCATGCTTGGGGAGCTCCAGTTGTTGGAAAGCTTCTCCTGGGCCTCGAGCCTGAGTTTGCCCTTTGCCACTTTTGTCATCACCCCCCACCCCAGAGCCAAACAGAGCAAGTCTCCAAGTCAGTGGAGCTCCAGGCGCAAACTGCAGGTTCTCAAATCACTTCCTAAAATGTGGCCCCAAAGAAACAGTTCCACATGTGTCTCATTGTAGGGTGGAACTTGTGTCCTCCTCATCCCTAGAAGCTAACCAGTTCCAAAGTTGAATTAGCTCTCCTGGCCGCCATATCATGCTAGATTCATGAAGGAAGGGGAAAGCATTTATTAAACACTTACTGTATGCCAAAGACTGAGGATAGAAAATAGAAGCATAGGCCAATCCCAAGACTCAAAGAGTTCATATTCTAATGGGAGAGATGAGACATATAGCAAGTCCTGGTGCTCCTTAGAGTGGAGCCCCAGGGCCCAGAGGGTGCACAGTGTGGGGAAATGTGTCCTCTACCTCCAGTAACAGCTTCTTGTTCAGCCATTTTTCATTCGTGTCCAACTCTGTGACCCTATTTGGGGTTTTCTTGGCAAAGATACTGGACTGGTTTGCCATTTTCTTCTCTAGCTCATTTTACGCATTAGGAAACTGAGGCAGACTGGGTGAAGTGACTTGCCCAGGGTCACACAGCTAGTAAGTGTGGAAGGCCGGATTTGAACTCAAGAAGGTGAGTCTTCCTGACTCTAGGCCCTGTGCTCTGTGCATTATGGCGCCACCCAGCCGTCCTAGCTGCCCTTCCATTAACAACAGTAGACATAAAGCCTTCAGGTTTCCGAAGTGTTTATTTTCAAATACGTTGTGACATTTTGATCCTTGTAACCACTCCGTGAGGGAGGTAGGTGCATCTGGGGCTGGCCACACAGAGGTGGCATTCCTACCTGGGGCCTCCTAGGCTGGTTCTCACTCACTCATATGCAGAGTTCCCTGGGAACCAAAGACAGCCAGGAAAGGAGGAGGTTGTAGGTCCCAAGTTGGTACATGTGCCAGACACGGTGGCCAACATGGGAATCCCAGAGGTGTCTCTCTTCTTGAAGCAGGACAAAGACTAATAGAGGGTTTTCTGTTTTGCTTTATTTTTTATGAGGCAGTTGGGGTTAAGTGACTTGCCCAGGGTCACACAGCTAGTAAGTATCAAGTGTCTGAGGCCAGATTTGAACTCAGGTCCTCCTGACTCCAAGGCCAGTGTTTTATCCACTGCACCACCTAGCTGCCCCTGAGTGAGAGGTTCTTAATGGAGCATGTGCAGATAGATCTCTCAGGGTCCTTCAACTTGGGTGGGGATCTGGGGGGAGGAGATAGCATCTTTATTTTCACTGACTGCTAACTGGAATTTAGCATTTCCTTATTATGGAGATAGGCAGCTAAGATAAGGGGAGGCATCAGGCGTTCACCAAACTGCCCCACCCAAAAGTGAAGGAGCCTTAGACTGGAGGGAGCTGATCCTGGGGGAGCAGGGGTGGCAGAAAGAAGAAGAGGGGGCCAAGAGCTTGGAGGCCAATGAGATTTCACAGGATTTCTAGCTGGAAAGAGCCTTTGGGATCATCTGGGTCAACCCCTTTATTTGACAGATGAAGAAACTGAGGCCCAGAGAGGAGGGAGGGCCCAAGAGCACACAGGCAGTCTAGCAGTCAGTCATTATGCATTTATTAAGCACCTACTGTGTGCCAGGCACTGAGGATACAAAAAGAGACGAAAGACAATCCGTGCTCCCAAGGAGCTGCCAGTCTAATGGGGAGGTGACATCAGGTACAAACACACTCTACACAGGATAACTCGGTACCGATGAAGAGAGGAGGGGTTGGGAAAGGCTGTCTGGGGAAGGGAGGACTTAATCCGTCAGACTGCGGATCCCTCCCATGATCAGAGCCAGGAGATGGCCCTGCCAGCCTGTCAGTCAGTCACCAGCCCCTTTTATCACACACACACACACACACACACACGCTCACGCGCACACGCGCACACACACGGTGACTCAGCCATGCGCCTATCCGCCCACCCAGCCTGGGAGTGGGAGAGAGCCCAGTGTCTGGGATCTCCAGACTGGCTGGTCTAAGTGGGGGAAGACTGCTTTGTTCCCAGAGCAGAGATGGCTCGGGGGTGGGGACTCCCCTGAGCTCACCGCCGCCTTCTTTGCAGGCCCAGCTGAGGTCTGCAGTGGTGTTGAGAGGGAGGTGTGGCCAGGCCCAGATACCGCCCTCGGCGGCTGCTGCCGCCTTTGCCACTGCTAGGAGGTGGGGCCAGCCGCTGACTGATCCAGCCCCTCAGCTATCTCTGGAGCCTCCAGCCCGGCCTGTCTCCCCATTTGGGAGAAGAAAGGCATCGGGGCCGTTGGGAGGACGCTCCTTCCAGGTAAGATAGAGCTGGGCCCAGGTGAAAGCCTCCGGGGAGAGCCAGGGATTGACTGGGGACCTCAAGCTAGCCTGCAGAGGGGGGCCAGCCCTGGGAGTCTGGACCCCCCACCCCCAGCCCCAATCACTCCCCACTGCCCAAGGGTTGGGGTTCTCTGATCCGCCCCTCCTTTCCTTTCTCTGAGCTGACTGGGGCTCACAATGTACTCGGTGACGTAGGGTAAGGCTGGCTCTGATGGAGCCTTTGTAGACTGGTTTCCAGGGAAGACACCTGGGTTCTCAGTCTCAGCCAGCCTGCGTTGCCGCCAGTCCCCCCCCCCCCATTCCTGCAGCGGGTGGGGGAGTTGGGCCTTCTGCTGTCTGTCACTCACGCTCTCCCCCCGCATCAGACGTTCCTCTAGGGAGGCAATGGTGTATGACGGCCACAGAGGGTGCTGTGCCCAACCATGCCAACTGTGGGGGGGGCAGGGGCAGGGAATCAAGCTACCAAAAGCTCCTAGCACCCTAGAGGACTACACTTATCAACAGTACCCAGGCCAGAAAGCCAGCCTCGGATCAGCACAGCTAGCTCCTGCCAGCTGTGGGTCACTGGGGAAATTCCTGCTTCTCTCAGCCATCTGTAAAATGGGCACAGTGGGAGAAAGCTGCCTCATGCCCCTCAGAGGGCCATCCAAGTTCAAGTTGTGAGGATTTTTCTCCTTCTGGGCCCTGTCCTAGCATTCCTTTGGGGAGATGAGGAAGACCATAGACCTCAGGAATTGCATGGCCAACTTGTTTCCTCCTTTTGGGGGAAGAGGGTAGGGCGTACTGCCAGCAGACCCTGTGACCTGCCCCGTGGCCACTCGGGCCTTTCCCAGGGCGGACCAGGCTGAAATCCTTCTCGTTTTCCCCACAGTTTGGAGAGAGAACTTGTCCTTCATCCCCCTGCCTGGCCCTGCCAGGGTTCAGCTGAGGAAGATGAAGCTCCATACAGTCTACCAACAGGTGAGGGAGAACAGGAGCCTAGGGAGATCACAGGCGCTCAGATAGGCTGGGCCGCCAGCCCAGGTTCCTCCTGTTACAGGGGACGTGTTCTTCGCCTCCTGGGGGCAGACCATGGTCCAGCCTCCACACACACATACACACACACACACACATACACACACACGCACACCCATGCTCTGGGGTCTTGAAAGGGGTCCTTCATTGTTCCTTCTCCCACAGTTGAAGCCGCGCCCCGAGGAGCAGCTTCCCTCACCTGCCGTGTCCTGGAAACCAGGAGACAAGGTAGAACAGTTTTACCCTGCCCCTCCCCACCCCTCTGTCAGCCTTCTCTCTGCCCTCCACACACATATACACAACTCACTCATCCAGGCTGCTGTCCCCTGATGTCAGAAGGAAGTGCTTTCCCCCAGTCCTGATGCCTCCATGTCCCCAGACACTGTGGGGAGGTGGGGGGACAGGAGTTCATGCCTGGCTCAGCCTCCCCAAGGGGTTCCTCCCCCCCAAGCCATTCTTTTCTCCCCCTCCTCCAGAAAGTCCGATGGGTCTTATTGATCATGACACTGGCGGCGATGGGCCTGGGTGCCCTGCTCACCCAGCTGCTGCTATGGCCCAGGCTCAAGACCCCCCAAGAGAGGACCCAGCCTCCCCCCAACTCTGTCTGCGAGGATCCCTGCCAGTGAGTGTCCCATGGAAAGGCTGGGCCTGGAGGAAAGTCTTCTAGCCCTGGTGCCAGAAGTGGACAGATCCTCATACCATGTGTGTGTGTGTGCGTGCGTGCGCACGTGTGTGCCCATATGGTATCTACCAGGAGGGAGACTTAGGCAGGAACCAGTGAAAAACCTGGGGGTCTCAGACCCACCCCCCATCCCCATTGGAGCCTTCCCAGAGGAGCTTGGCCTGGGAAGAGGGAGAATCTTTGTAGCCGCACATCCTGATCCTTCCCCTTTTTCTTTCCCTTCAGGATTGTCCTGGTAGAGAGCATCCCTGAGGGCCTTACCTTCCCCAAGGGTCCTGTCCACCCTTCCATCAGCCAGGCCTGGCTAGACCTGATGGCTGGCGCCCAGCACAGCCTTGACATCGCCTCTTTCTACTGGACTCTCACCAACAACGACACCCAGACCCAGGAGCCTTCTGCCCAACAGGTGTCCCGCTATTTGTGCCTGGGCCCAGCTTGGGGGCGAGGTGGGGGCTGATGTGGGGAGCAGGACCAAGAAAGGTGGGGAAAGGGGAAGGGGAAGGGAGGGCCAAGCTGAGGCCAGCAGGACAGCCCCTCAACCTCATCCCACATCAGGGAATGTTATGGCAGGCATCTGATCCAGCCCCTTTATTTGGTAGACAGAGACCTGTGCCCTCAAGAGGGCGTCATGTTTGTTCCTGTCTCCTAGGGTGAGGAGATTCTCAGGCAGCTGCAGAGTCTGGCCCCAAGGGGTGTGTCTGTGCGCGTGGCTGTCAGCAAGCCCAGGGGTCCCCAGCCCCAGGCTGACCTGCAGAGCCTTCTGAAGAGTGGTGAGTGTTGGCAGCCTGGGGAGAAGGAGCTGGGGCTGGCCAGGGAAGAAGGAGCCAGCATCTCTCCTCCCTTTCCCCCAGGGGCCCAGGTACGGATGGTGGACATGCAGAAACTGACCCATGGCGTCCTGCATACCAAGTTCTGGGTGGTGGATCAAACCCATATCTACATTGGCAGTGCCAACATGGACTGGCGCTCTCTGACCCAGGTATGGAGCTAAGGATGCTGCCTCCCCCAGGGAGGCCCCAGGGAATCGGGGGACAGGAGGGCATCCTCCCTCCACCCCCCCTACTCCCTCTCAACTAGTCCCCCTTCTTCCTAATTCAGCCATCTTATTAAATTCCAGAATAAGGAAGGCACTAGCAAGCCAGGTCCAGAAGCAGACTACGAAGGCTCCCAGAGCTTATGTTCTTCTAGAGGAGTATGATGTGGTTATGTCTAGATTAATACAAGACAGTCTGAGAAGGGGGAGAACCATACCCCCTGCTGGGATCCAGGAGGGCTTCCTGGGCGGGGGTGGGGATAACAACAAGGAAGACTAAGGTTCCCAGAGCCACAGATGAGGAAGGGAGGGCAGGCTCCACAGGTAGGGGGCGGGCTCCTGGATCAATGCATGGGAGTGAGGAAACACATCAGGTTCAAGGAAGGACTCCTAGTCCTTTGGGGCTACAACAGAGAGTTCATGACGAGCATTTATGAAGTAAGAAATAAGGGCAGAAAGTTCAATTAGAGCCACATGGTAAAGAGCCTTAAGTACCGGGTTGAGGAGCTCAGTAGAAGCCGTGGGGAGTTATTGACATAGTTTTTGAGTGGATAAGGAACTGGGTCAGGGCTGTGCCTCAGGGACTTTGTTTTGGCTGCTGTGTGGAGGATGGGCTGGGGAGGAGCAGGGGATCGATTAGGAGGCCTTTGAGAGGTAAGGCAGACCTAAACCAAGATGGCGGCTGAATGAGTGAAGTGGTGGAATGGAGCTAGAGTCAGCCAGACTTCAGTCGATAATCCATAAATGTTGATTAAGCACCTACTGTGTGCCAGACACTGGGCTGAGCTAAGGCTTAGCAGCTGATTGGATCTGGGGGGATGGGAGGAAACAAGGGCTCAGAGGTTGTGAACTGGGGGCCTGGAAGGATGATGAGGCCCTCAAAAGAAATGGAGAAGCTTGGGGGAGACCTGGGCTTATCCATCAGAAATCAGGCATTTGTGCTGAGGATGCAAAGAAAAATCCAGAAACAGTCCCTGCCCTCAAGGAACTTCCATCCTAACGGGAGAAACAACGTATAGGAATACATGCAGTCGTCCTGGTAAGAGGCGATGGATGAAGTCCTAGGCTGGGATGGTGTAGACGGAGGTGTTATGGACGGAGCAGCCAGATGTGGCAGGGGAGCAGACGCATGGAATGAGTGTGAGAAGTTGACAATGCTGCCGAGGCTGCCAGCCTTGGCAACCAAGAGGGGAGAGTGCTTTCAGCAGTGATAGGGAAGCGAGTTTGAGGGGAAAGACCGGGAATTCCATTTTGGGTGTGTTGAGTTTGAGATGCTGGCCCAGAGAGATGGCCAACCGGGCACGACCCTAACTCAGGAGAGATCCTGGCCCTGGGGGCCATCTCACTGAGAATGACAGCTAGACCATGGGAGCTGAGGAGATCCCCGAGTGCAAAGAGACGGGAAGAGAGAAGAGGGCTCCGAACAGGACCTTGGGAGGGCACTCATGGCCTGATGAAGAACCATCCAGGTGAGCAGGTTTGTTGTGGAAATGTTGAGTTGGCATTGGCCATGGGCCATCCAGATGGAGACAGCCAGCAGTCAGTGTGGGATGGGAGCTGAGAAGAAAGATCAGGCCTGGATGGATTGGTGGAAGCACCTGACCATCTACATGCAAGTGATAAGTAAACCCATGGAAGCTGATGAGATCCCTGAGACAGAGAATGTGGAAGAGAAGTGAAAAGGGGGTCTGGGAAGGCCCTGAGGGACCTAGGAAATAGTAACTGATCCAGTAGAGAGACCAAGAAGGGAGCAGTCATTGGAGTGCCCGGGTGGCCTAGTGGATAAACAATGACATGACCTGAAGTCAGGACACAACCAGTCAGCACCTATTGTGTGCTAGGGAGGGCACAAGGCCTTGGGGATACAAGTCCAAGGAGTGAAGCTATGGTGACTGGCCAAGAGCTCGCACCCTATCAGACAGGCATGTGAGAGTATGGAGGCCAGAAAGATAAAGTGGGTAGATGCAACCTATGCACAGTCATGTACCAATCCCAGTGGTTTAGGAACAGACGCCCGAGGAGGTCAGGGAAGGCCTCGTGCCAAAGGGGGTAAGTCCCTGAGCCACCTCTTAGAGGATGGATGGTGGGGGCCTGCATCCCAGGAGGAGGACTTGGGAGAAGCACGTGTGCATCAGAGATCTGGTTCCCAGAGGCAAGACCATTAGGGGCAATGGTGAGGCATCAAATATGGCTGTCCTGGTAGGGGTCAGCAGCATTTCTGCCATTGGCACCACTTGTCTCCCAGACTAAAATAGAAACCTTGGGCAGACCACACACACATGCACGCACACACACACACACACACACACACACACACACACACACCCACAAGACCAGGCCTTCCCTGCCTGGGGTCCACCCTGCATGCATAGCCCCACAAACTGCTGTTAATAATAATAGCTAATAGTAATAGCTAACATTTATGTGACACCTGCTGTGTGCCCGGCACTTCGCTAAAAGCTTTACAATTATCATCTCATTCAACCCTTGTGACAACCCTTGGAAGTAGGAACTATTATATCCCCATTTTACGGATGAGGAAACTGAGGCAAATTATGGTTAAGTGACTTGCCCAGGGTCACACAGCTAACCAGTAAGTGTCTGAGATTGGATTTGAACTCTCCTTTCCTCGTGCATTGTACCAAGAATGGGTGGGGATGATCCAGCTCAGGCCTTGCTTTTGCTCCGCCATTAAGATAAAGCCAGGTCTTCACCCTCAGCGTTCTGGCACCACATTCAGCCCCACCGCCCTCCCCCTCCTCTCTCCAGCCTGGTTTCACTTTAGCCTTCGCCCCTTGGGAGCAGTGAGGATGGCCAAGGACTTCTGTAGCCGTTAGACCCCCTGCTGGGCACTCCCCACCTCTCAGGCCTCACCTGGTTGGTATGAAGAATGAAAATGGAAAGTCAGGGTAGGGGCCGGGGAGGGAGGGTGCTCTGCCCTCCCCACATAGATGGAGCTGTTGAGTGCCCTCTGTTTTGGTGTGGAGGTGGGGCTCCCCATCAGTGCTTTCCTCTGGAAAGGGGCTCACAGCCTCACAGTGTGACCAAGTCGGTGCCCCGGGCCTCAGTTTCCTCATCTGTAAAATGAGGGGGTTGGACTCATGGCTTCTGGTCCCTTGCATCTCTAGATCTGTGATCCTGAGCTCTTTAGAGTGCACACCACGAATATCACTCGATTTTCTAGATAGGACCCTGAGGTTCTGTGCCGGACGGCCCGATGGCTGGCTGTTCACTTACTGTTTCTTGTGGACGTGAGGCCTAGGGCTGATGCTGACCCTGGTCTCCTAAAGCCCCACTGGGCTGGGCGAGAGGGTGAGCACAGGTGCTCCCTGAGGGGCCCAGGCTTGGGGCGGCCCTCCCAGAGCTCTCTGCATCTCTCCTGCAGGTGAAGGAGCTGGGGGTGGTGGTCTACAACTGCAGCTGCCTGGCCCAGGACCTGGTCAAAGTGTTCGAGGCGTACTGGTATCTGGGCCGGCCGGACAGCAGCATCCCCTCCCCCTGGCCAGATAATTACACCACCCACTACAACCTGGAGAGCCCCATGGAGCTGCGTCTCAATGGGACCCCTTCCCAGGCCTTCCTCTCGGTAAGGAGCCCACCCTGCCATAGCCCCCACCCCTGTGCCAAGATGTGCCTGTGCCCTCCAGCTCTTTGTCTGACTTCGCCCTCCTTCCCATGCCCCAGTCCAAGATTTGGGGGCAGGGAGGAGAGAGAGGTAGCCATACTGATTCTCTGGCCCCCCACAGAGTGCTCCCCCGTCACTGTGCCCTGGGGGCCGCACCCCAGACCTGCGTGCCCTGCTCAGCCTGGTGAACGATGCCCGAGACTTTATCTATGTTGCTGTTATGAACTACCTGCCCATCATGGAATATTCCCACCCTCGAAGGTGTGTATGGCCCACGTGTAGGGGGTGGAGGGGAAGCTTGTGTTAGGGACACAAGGAGTATGATGGAGAGGCCATGTGGCGATGGGGTATGGGTGGGAGGGAAGGAAGCCGAGGGGTGGCTCAGTGTGAGGGCCCCCTCCTCAGGTTCTGGCCAGCCATTGATGATGCCCTACGGCGAGCGGCCTTCGAGCGAGGGGTTCGGGTGAGACTTCTGGTCAGCTGCTGGGGCCACTCGGAGCCCGCCTTGCGTCCCTTCCTACTGTCCCTGGCCGCACTCCAGGACAACCACACCCACTATGACGTGCAGGTGGTAAGGAGACCGCTCCTGACATCTGGTCAGCCGCCACCTCCTCCTTCTCCGGCCATGCCCTGCCCTTTCTCTGATCCCGTCCGTGTCCCTGGCCCTCCTCTGGTCTTCCTCGCCTTCCTCCCCACTGTGCACCATCCCTTGGCCCCATCCCTATGCTCTTCCCAGCTGGGCCTTGCTGAGCCTGGTCCTTTCTCCATCCGTAGAGGCTTTTTGTGGTCCCCTCCAATGAGGCCCAGGCACGAATCCCTTACTCCCGCGTCAACCACAACAAGTACATGGTGACGGACCGAGCAGCCTATGTTGGTGAGTGAACCAAGGCCCCGCCCCTGCGCCGTGCCCCTCCCTCCTGGACACCGGGGCCAGGAGCTGTCCTCCTGACCCTCTCGTTCCCCACCCTCAGGCACATCCAACTGGTCTGGCAACTACTTCACGCAGACTGCGGGCTCGGCCCTGGTAGTGAATCAGAGCGAGGCTCCCAGCCTGCGCGCACAGCTCGAAGCCGTCTTCCTTCGGGACTGGACCTCCCCGTACAGCCACGAGCTGGACAGCCCAGGCCTAGCCGAGGGGCACTCCTGCCGCCTGCTGTGAGCACCCTGTGCCCCAACTCGCCATCGCCGGGGGCCCCGGTGGGGCTCCCTCGCACTGACCAGTAGCCCCCTTGTGTGGTGTCTCTCCTGACCTGCTGTCTCGACCTCCTGCTCCTGCATTATTCTCTCTCTCCCTGCACCTCGGTCTCTGCCCGTCTCTGAGAGTCTCTGTCGCTGTCTCTGTCGTCGGTCTTTGTGGCTTCCTGTCTTTTGAGGCTTCTGTCCAGCTTTGTGTGGATTTCTCTGGTTTCCATCTTTTCCCCCTGTGTCTTTCTCCTGTGTCTCCCTCCCATCTGTGTCTATGCCTCAGAAACCTTGGCAGGCTGTTTGATCAGCTGCACCCGCCAGTGAAGGGCATGAGCCCGGGCAGAGCCGGGGTGGCAGAGCCTGGCCAGGTCCGGCCGGAGGCTCCCCATCTCCTCCCAGCTCTCCTTGAGGCTGTGGAATTGAGGGGCAGACGGGCCCTCCCTGGGGTGGAGTTGTCCTCTCATGATGAAGGGAAGGGGAAGAAATAGGGCCTTGGAAAGGACCTCCCGGGGGCTGCCCCCTGCCTGCCCCTGAACATCCACAGAAGCTGCATCTGCAGCCAGGAATCCCAACCAGAATAAAGTGTCAATGAGGCAAGCCTCACGTCTGCTGAGAGTTCTGGGGGGAACAGCGGGCCATGGGATCAGACTGCCCTCAGGGTACCTGCCTGCCTGCTGGCAAACAGATGACGAGCACGTGGGAGCCGGTCTGGGGATTTCCAGATTTTCATGGGCATGACTGGGGCGGGGGGTGTCAGTATGAGTTAGCATGAACGACACATGTGTTAGTGTCAGCATGGTATGTTTTATGTAGGCACCAGCAGGGGGAGTGTTTGAGGGCTTTAGCACAAGTGGGGTCAGAAGTCATCTGGCCGAAGGCCAAATGATAGTGGTAGCAATGAGTGGTACTCATGAACATGAGTAGGGCATGTTGAAGCATATTAGGGTGAATAGGTTGTGTGTGTGTGTGTGAGAGAGAGAGAAAGGAGGGAAGGGAGAGAGAAAGGGAAAGAGAATGGAGAGAGGGGGGGAGGGAGAGAAGAGAGAAAGGGGAGAAAGAGAGAGAAGGGAGAGAGAAAGGAGGGAAAGAGAATGGAGAGAGAGGGGGAGGGAGAAAAGGGGGAGAAAGGGAGAGAAGGGGGGGAGGGGGGCAGAGAGCGAGCCTGAGCAGAACGTGTCTGGGTCTGTTAGCATGAGCAGAGGTTGTACTTGGGAGCAAGGTGGGTGCAGTTGGGTGCAGAGCACCAGGCATTGGTTAGCATATTCCAGGCATGGCGCTCAACCCCCAGAGCTCCTGATCAGGGTCCTTCCCAGGGGTCCTGTCTCCACTGTGTAGGCCCAAGCCAGTCAAAGAACCAGGAGGCCAGAGCAGCTGAACAGTCCTTTATGGAAACAGGCAGAGCTAGGGGATGGGAGAGGTCATGGAACCGGGCCCCAGCAGCCACCCCTCCCCTGGACGCCCTCCTGGCACAGGGGTTCCCGCAGGCTGGCCTGGCAGGGCCCTCTCAGGTGCACAAGATGGGGGGGATAGAGGGGGGTGAAGGTGAGGATTGGGGGGAATCTCTGTGTATTTATTTTTTCTGTAACTATAATCTGGATTTCTAGGTAAGCGCATCTCAGGGCGAGGGAGGAGTCAAATGAAGCAGGCACCGGGTCGTGGCTGGCACGGCCCAGGGAAGGGGGGTGTCCATCAGTGATGCCCGCCGACATGCTGGAGGAAGCCAGTAACCCGGGGAGGCCTGTGGGGGTGGCGGGGCGGGGGGGCCTGACCCTGGGCCCCCCCACCGCCCTCCAAGCTCCAGTCAGGGTCGCTTAGCCACTCCCCCGGGCAGGAGGGCAGGGGAGGCGCACTTGTGTCGTACAGCTCCGGGCCAGCCCTCTGCAGAGACAGGAGGGAGTCCTGGGGGTTCCTCCGCATCCTCTCATCCACCTCCCTTCGCGTGGGCCCAACCACTGGGCCTGTCACTGCCCGCCAGACACTTGGTGCCAATGCAGCTGTGTCTTTTACCTGGTGCTCTCTTCCCCTCCTGCCACCTGCCTTTCCCCCAGTTGGCCTCACATCACCTCCTCTTCCCAGGCTCCCTCTAGGCCTCCCACTCCTCTCCTTGGACTATCACCCCACCCTCATCCCCGCTACCCTGTCAGCCCCTTGCCATGTGCCCTCCCCAGCCCCTGGTACCTCAGCGGCCAGTGTCAGCTCCTTGGCCCCAGGCCGCTCGTCGGGCCCATCCCCGTCTAGCTGCGGGACAGCTGGGGGGTCCGCGGAGGCCCCACGCCGCTCCCCCTCCTCCCAGCCGCCGCCCCGGCCGGGCCCACCCTCATCAGGCGAGGCCTGGCCCAGCCGGATAAGGTTGCCAAAGTTAGGGTCAGACTTGGAGCCGGCGGGGTGCTTGCGGGTCTTGTGGTGCCCAGTGAGTCGGCTGCCATAGAAGGCTAGGATAGGCTCAGGCCCAGGCTCCCGGCCCCGCCAGCTGACCCCCTTGGGCAGCACCAGGGTATCGGCGGTCGGCTCGCTGGCGCCGTAGGCCCCAGCCCGGCCTTCACCCCACAGCCGTCCGGGCTCCTGCAGGCTCAGGTCATCTAGCTGGTCGATGGCCCTCTGCACACCAGGGGCCTTCTCTTCCCGGTAATAGGTGCCGCCGCCACCGCCACCACTGCCCTCCTCCTCCTCTGCCAGGCGGTAGTAGGGTGGTCCGTCATCTGCGGGCGCCCGGCCCTCCAGCTGCAAGGAGAGGCGGCAGCCACGCAGGGACAGCTGGTAGTAGCGGGTGCCCTCGTGGGCACTGCGCAGCTGCTGCATGGACACGAAGGGGTGGCGGAGAGCAGCACTGGGGCTGATTCGCTCATGGGACTCCCAGGTCAGCATCCGCTTGATGAGCTCCACCATGCTCTTGAGGTCCGCGTACTCCGCCAGCATCTCGCGGTCTGGAAATGCCAGCTTGCCTGCTGCCCCACCACCATTCACGGTCTCAATCTGATCCAGAGACTTGAGCATGTATTTACGCCGCTCCAGGGGACGGACCTGGTGGTCAGGAACCCGTCAGGGCTCAACCCCAGGCTCTGCCCATAGGAGCCAAGGCTGAATAGCCTGGAGGGGGCCGCTGTGCCCAGACCCAAGTAAGCCACCCATTACCTTGGTCTCTGCCAGATAGTCGGCCGAAGACTTGAGCTGCCAAGGGTTGGAGGCTTCTGGATGGGGGTTCCGTTTGAAGAAATGGTGTGCTTTCCGGGCGGCGTGGAGGAGGTGGGCCTTCGGCAGGCCCTGGGTCTCGCAGATGTAGCGGATTTGGTCGTATTCATTGTTGCCTGGGTAGAGCGGCCAGCCCAGGTGAAGCTCAGCCATCACGCACCCCAGTGACCAGACATCCACCTTCTCACAGAAGGGCAGTCCCAGGAGGATCTCTGGAGCCCGGTAAAAGCGGGATTGGATGTAGGGTTCTTTGACATAACGCACCTCGCTGAAGATGCTGGCTGAGCCAAAGTCAATCACCTGTGAGCACACCCCCAGTGCCCTCAGCCAGGCAGATCTCCCCAGCCCAGAGGCCTGAGCGATTGCTAAGGCCCCCACTGACCCCTCTTTCTACTGGGATGAGGTCAGGAGGCAGGATGGGGAGGACCTTCTCCTCTGGGGTGTTAGGATGGAGGGGATGCAGATCAGCAGTGGGAGCTGGCCTAAGGGAAGTACCATAGGTGAGGATGGGTAGGAGGCCGGGAAGGGGGCTCAGAAACAGAGGGGTCCCCCTTAAATGTGCTAGGGGCTTAAGCCCTGGGTAACGGAAGAGTGGGAGTAGGCTTAGAGGTGTCCTTACAGGGCTGAGGGGGCAGTGAGAAGAGAGGATTCCCACCCCCACCCGTCCCTCTCTTCCGGACCCCTGTCCCCAAACCTTAACCCTGAAGGGACAACGCGTCTGGTCAACCAGCATGATATTCTCTGGTTTGAGGTCAGCATGGATGATGGCCAGTTCCTTGAGCCGGGCCAAGGCCCGAAGCACCTGCAACGTCACCGTGCGGATATGACGGGCCGCAAGGGGTGCAAAATTGTTCTCCTTTTGGAACTCGAAAAGGTTCTGCTCCAGCAGCTCAAAGACCAGGTAGAACTTGAGGGCATCATGGAAGAACTCGAGAAAGCGGATGATGTGGGCCTCATCGGGGTCCAGGCCCCGCATGCAGCGAAGGAGTTTCAGTTCATTCTTAATGATGCGATTCCGGTACGCATCGTTTTTCAGGATCTTGATAGCCACCATCTCGCCCGTGCTTCGTCGCCAGCCCTTGGCCACCTCACCAAAGGTCCCCTTACCTAGGACCTCGATGATGTCATAGCAGTCGGTTTCAGACTGGATGGTGGCCATGGCCCGGCCACTGCCCTCGAGAGCCCTCCGCCGCCGAGGGCGTCCACCCCGCCGCCGGCCCCGGGGCCCGAGCGGGGGAAAGAGAACTGCACTCGTGCCGCCCAGGGACAGCGCCCTCTCTGCCGCCCCACCCCCCCCCTTTCTGGAGTGTGAAACTGCTGGGGCCTTTGCCCCTCCCCCCCACCCCGGGCTCGGGATGAGCCCTAACCCAGACCCTGATCGGTTCCGGGGTTGCTGAGCGGGATGGGTTCTGTTGTCGGAGACCCTCCTCTGGACCTTGATGCAGAATGGACTGTCGTGTTCCAAGAAAGGCCTCTCCCCTCCCCCGATTGATGGCAGAACCCAGGGTGGGCAGTGAGCAGTGCCTGAAGGCTCGGGGCATTTAGCCTTCCTCTGGATGGTAGAATCCGGTGATGGGAATCCGTTTCCCCTCCCCATTTGAAGAAGTCACCATTGGGAGGGTGTCTGTGCTAAACCCAGGCCTAGAATTCTCTACTCATGTGGGTGACTCTTATAGTCAGGGATGCTGCCGGGGGACTCCTCAGACACAGGTTAGAAGAGCTGCCCTCCGAGGTCTCATCCATCTCTGAGATTTTGTGATTCACGTGGTCCACCCTGAGCTAGGCCTCCATTTCCCTTCCTGAGAGGAGGGATTGGGGAAAAGAGAGCTGAGCCCCCTCCTAGGGCAGTACTGCCCTTGGCCACAAATGTTGAGGCCTTTCTCAGGAAGATGGGCCCTCTAGGCCTCCTGCCTCCCCTCAGGGTGCTGCCAGCCCCGGCAAACTGGTTGGACCAGAACACCAGGAAAGGAGGTTCCTGGAGGGTGGTCCCCGCCGAGCCGGCTTTGCCATCTGTCCCTGCCCTGCCCTACTGAGCTCCCTCTGCCCCCAGCTTACAATGCCTCAGCCCTGCCCTGCCCTGCCCTGCCCCACCGGTCACTGGACATGCATGTTGATGCGCTTCAGCACAGACACCCAGCAACCAAGTGCCCCCTTTCTCCCCTCCCAGTGGTAAATACAGCGGTCAACAAAGAGCCATTATGGGCTCACCCCCATACCCCTCCCCACGTTCTACTTGGTGCCTTCCACCCCCTCTTAGCCACTCAACGTTCCCTCCCACCTTGGTGCCCAGAGTTGGGAGCAGGGTTGAAGGGTCCGTTCACTCTGCCACTCTTGTCCCAATACACCACCCATTCCTCTGGACTGGGATTCTGAGGCCACAAATTGATGGCTTCCCAAACAAGCCCCTATCTTCCCCCCAACTCTAGCTCCCCTCATATAAAAGGAGAGCTCCCCTCTCTGGAGGGGAGGTGATTTACCCCAGGGCTGCAGCTCTCTCTCCTCCCTGCCACCCTAGATCAAGGGGTTCCCCTGACAGCAGACAAAGCGATCCCTCCCACCGCTAGAACAATCTCATTCCACAGGCTTCCATCCACAGAGTACCACGTAGGGGCAGAGGCTCCGTGTCCCTCTGCAAGAGCAGGGACCTTATTTCCCCATCACATATCCCTCTCTACTCTCTACTGGGGCTCCCTGAGGCCAGGGACGTTGGTTCTCACCTCAAATCAGAGATGCCTCCAGGTCAGGGGTGCCCATATGCTGTCCAGCCCCCATAGGGGACAACCATAGTGCTCCCACCCAATCTCTGGTCTCTCTTGGTTCCTTCTTACCCAAGAGTGAAGAAAAAGGGCCCACTGAACCCCAAACCAAAGCCCCAGGGCTTCTTGCTAGAGGTGACTAGACAAAGTAGCGGACTTAGGGTTACTTTATTCATACCAATCGGCTCTAGGTCATTACACAGATGTTTCCTCCGAGAAGCATGCAACCTGAGTGGTAGCTGGTGCCCGGTGTTTCCTGGGTTGCCCCCACCTCAGGCCTCACAGGGTTAGTGCTAGTATCTAACACACAGAGTTGTAGGGGGAGAACAGGGAAGACGCTGCTACCTCCCTAAAAGAGCTTAGATGGCTGCTGTTTGGGCCCCCTCCATCTTGGCAGTGCCCAACGGGGCTGGCTCACCTTCAGTTTCTGTCTCAGAGAAGCCCACCTTAGGCAGCCGGACCCTGAATGTTCCCTCCTCCTCCTCACTTGGGGCTCCCTTGGCCACCCCTTGTGTCTTGGGGCTCAGTGACACTTTGGGGAAGTGGAATTTGGGGGACTTGTCTCCGGGGGACCTCTGGGGTCCCTCGGTCCCACCAGGCTCCCCTTCCTCTTTAGAGCGGCTGGAGAAGGGAGAGCGGAAACGAGTGACCCGCAAGGCAGCGAAGGGGCCACTATCCACCCCCGCCAGGCTCCGGCTCAGCTCGGGGTCCTGTTCTGGGCCTTTGTAGGGAGAAGCAAGTTCCACTTGGGGCAGGCACACACGGCCAAGGCGGCCTGTGGATGCCCCATTGTGCAGGGCGACAGCAGCTCCCGCCTCCTCCCCTGGGGAGCTGCTCCCATTAGCACTGGGAGCTTCACCCTTGGCAAAGCCTACTTTAGGCAGTCTTAGCTTAGGACTCCGGACCCGGCCGCCAGTCTCCCCACCCCCATCTACAGAAGCACCCCAAGACAACAGGAGGGTAGATTTCCCTGACCCTGGGGAGCTTTTTGTCCCTCCTTCCCCAGAGGCACCAGCTTCATCCTTGCCTGCTGCCTTTGCCAGTTTCTTTCCCTTGGCCTTCTCCCCATCTTCTCCCTCTTCTTTCCCTAGCAAGAGCCCAAATCGAGGCAGTTTGATTTTGGGTCTGCGCCCGGTCTCGCCTTCCAGCCCATCCCCAGCCACCTGGTATTCGGCATGGCTGCCCATGGGGGGTGGGGAGAGTTCAACCTCAGGCATCCAGGAGCATTGCTTGCCCCTTTCTGGGGGTGTGCCTGCCTGTGCAGCTCCTGGCTCCACTGTGAAGCCCACATCTGGAAGGGAGAGGTGGACGGTATGGTCAGAGGCAGCTCCAGGCGGTCCCACAGGCTGACCATCACCTTCCCCACTGCTCTTGAAGGTGGGCATTTTCAATCGGAATCTCCCCTCTGCTGTGCCTTCGGCCACTGGCTGCCCTTCGCCTCCCACCAGAGCATCTCTGGTCCCCTCTGCCTTGTGCCCAAGCCCCACATCCAGCTCCAGCTGGGGCACAGCCACACTGGGCATCTTGAAAACCCCCTCTCCCACAAGCACCTCCCCTCCCTCTACTTGGGCCCCAGGGAGAGAAAGGTCCACCTGGGGCAGCTGTACCCGGAAGCCCACACCCCCCACACCCCACTCTGTTGTGGTAGCCATCCCTTCCTGCTGCCTCTGGGAAGCTTTTCCTTCAGATCCCATTCCTTCGCCAACCCCACCAAAACCAGTTAGTTCTACCTGTGGCACCGTGATTCCCAATGTGGGCACTGCCATCTCTCCCTTGTAGCCCCTGACATCCTTCTCAGAGGCCTCCATGCCCACCTGCTCTGCCCCACTTGCCAGCCCAGGCACTGAGATCTGAAGGACTGGCAGCTTGACCTCTCCCCTTGCCATCTCCACCTCCCTTCTCTCCTCTCCCTGTGCCACCAATGTAGGCAGCTCCACTTGGGGTATTTTCAAGGCAGCACGCCCCACCTGTAGTTTGTCCTCAGGGCCGCTCTGGTCCCCATCTTCCACCTCCCTTCCCCGTGCCAACCCAAACGAGGGTATCTTAAACTTGGGCATCTTTACCTTAGCCTCCCACCCGCGGCCTCTGCTTTCTGCTTCCCCCTCCCCCAGCGCCATCTCTCCAGCTTCCAGATCCTTGCCCTTGGCCCCAAACCTGGGCAAAGCAAATTTGGGACCCTTGAGTTTGTTGTCAGGCAGCTCACTGGGCACCTCCACCTTGCTTGTGGGCAACTGGACATCCAGGCTGAGTTGGGGGACAGAGACACCCAGGGCAGACAGCAGAGGGGCCTCCCCAGATTCCTTGGTTTCAGCCTCAACACCTGTCCGGACCTTGGGGAAGGTGATGCCAAACTTGGATGTTTTCACCTTGGTCCCACGTATACCCCCTTCACTGTCCCCTTCCCCCTTTCCCACCTTGGGGCCTGAAAGCCCAAACTTAGGTAGGGAAAACTTGGGAGATTTGAGTTTGGGCTCAGACACTTCCAGCTTCCCCTCTGCCTCTCCTTCAGGAAGTTTGGGGGCAGCTATCTCAACAGCAGGCAGGACCAGGCTGGGCATCTTGAACTCTGCCTCCCCCACTTCCACTGTACCAAGAGAGATCCCAGAAAGCTCTGCAGGAAGCTTAGGTGTGGGAGCAGCTCCCTTTGGGGGTCCTGCCTCACCTGCAGGGGGCCCTGGGAGCCCAACCCCAGGCAACTCCAGCTCCACTGAGGGCAGTGTAACAGATGGGAAGCTGAGCCGGGCCTCAGGCCCCTTGGCCACTGGCCTGGGCAATGGCTCACCACGCCCTGACACTTCAGGGCTCACCACCCCAACCTTGACCCGTGGAGGAGATCCCACCCGTCCCAACTTAGGGATGGACATCTTGGGCATTTTGAAACCAAAGTCCAGTCCCTCTGCCCGCTCTGCCCCACGGGTTGCTATGGGTTCTTGAGGAAGCCGCACATCTGGAGCTTTGGGCAGCTTCATCTCCGGCATCTTAGGGAGGTGCATTTCTGGCATCTTGGGCATTTGCATCTCTGGCACTTTTGGAAGCTGCACATCTGGAAGGTGCACATCTGGGATAGACATGTCCGGAACTTTGGGCAGTTTCATCTCTGTAACTTTGGGGAGCTGTACTTCTGGAAGGTGCACATCTGGGATAGACATGTCCAGGACCTTGGGCAGCTTCATCTCGGGTATCTTCATCTCGGGCACCTTTGGGAGCTGTACATCTGGAAGGTGCACATCTGGGATAGACATGTCCGGGACCTTGGGCAG
>NW_020950600.1:414650-442777 GCF_900497805.2 Vombatus ursinus | reverse complement strand
CAGGCCCCTTGGGCATCTTCATCTCCGGCACCTTCGGGAGCTGGACCCCTGGAAGGTGCACCTCTGGGATGGACACCTCAGGCCCCTTGGGCATCTTCATCTCAGGTACTTTGGGGAGCTGCACATCTGGCACCTTTGGCAACTTTACCTCAGGAACTTTTGGCAACTTCACTTCTGGGGCCTTGGGCAGCTTCACTTCAGCCCCAGACACCCCAATGCCAAAAGAAGGCATCTTGATTGTGGGCAGTTTTAACTTGCCTTCAGTGGTGGGTTCGGGTGCAGCTGGCCGGGACTCCAGCAGGGAGAGCCCAAAAGTGGGCATCCGCAGCTTGGGCCCTTTGGCCCTGGCCTCAGGACTGCCCTTTATTCCTTTGTCAGCCTTCCCCTCACCCTCAAGCCCTACCCCCTCCTTCCCCCGAGCACCAAAGCGGGGAAAGGTGAGCCAGGGCACCTTTAAAGGGAGCTCAGGCCCTTCCCCCCGGACTTCAGCCTCGGCTCCAGGCAGAGCCAGGTCCACCTCCACGGATGGCACAGACACATCTAGAGCGGGTGCTGTCATGGCCCCACCTTCTCTGGCCTCTAGGCAAGGCAATTTGGTGAGGGCAGGCAGCTCCACCTGGGGCACCTGGATCCCCCCTGTGGCCACCTCAGGCACAGGTGCGGCTGGGGCTGTGAGGCCAAATGTGGGCAGATGGAGGCTAAATCCAGTGCCCGGAGGCTGTGGAGCTTCAGCCACCACCTCAGCACCTGCCCTCCGAGGCCCAACCAGCTCTAGCTGGGGGGTCACAAAGTGGGCACCAAAGGATGGCTCCTCTCCAGCCAGGGCACCCTCCACCTTGGCCTTCCTGCTCCCAAGGAAGGGGATGGTGGCCAGGTGAGATACCTGGGTCACTGGCTCGGCAGTTGGAACAGGACCGGCCACTTCCCTCACCCGCAGCCGGGGGAGACGTAAGCGTCGGTGGGCAGGGGCGGGCAGAGTGGGCCCCGGGGCCACCTCGGCCTTTGCCCGTCGCAGCCTGGAAAACTTGGGGAAGGAGAACTCAACATCAACAGGGGCCAGGTCTGAGGGGATTCCCGGGGCCCCCGACACAGCTAGGACCTTCTTCTTCTTCACTGGGGACAGGCTCTGGATGTTCTGGGGAGAGAGGAGAGAGGCGGGAGGCGGTGGAATAATAAGGGGTGCCAGCAGATTGGGGGGGAGGCTGAGAACAGAGCAGCCGATGGGGGAGAGAAAGGCCTGCCCTCAGATACCAGCCCTATCGGGCTTTCCTCCATCATAGTGTCATTCCTCTGGGCTCTAAAAGATTGTCCTTCATTTAGAATCTCCAATTGCCAATCCCTTGGGGCTGTGGTTCTCAAAGCCACTCCAGGAACACCTGAGGGTCCCCAGGTCCAAATGATTCTTGTAATAACACTAGCATGTTTTAATTTCTGATGCAGTAAATATTGATAGATATAACTCCCCTCTAAATAAAAGCTCTTTTAGGGGAGTCCTGTCTAATTTTTAAGAGGGTAAAGGGGTCCTGAGGCCAAAAAAATTTGAGAACCACTGCAGTGGGGAGATTGGCTTTATCGGCTGGAGTTTGAATCAGCCGGTGATGCCTGGATGGACAGCCAGTGGAGGTATAGGGAGGTAGGCTACGGGCAGCAAAGGCCAGGGGTCAAAGCTGTGCCCGGGACCTGCCATCGGGCATTGTGGACTATGGGAGGACTGGAAGGAGGCTTGAGCTGAGGCTGGGCGAGGCTGGGCTGGAGCAGGGACAGTAGGCAGGGCTGGGGAAGGTTAACAGCTGGATTAGTCCCTACACAGCCAGACAGCTGGGCAGGCTCAGGGGGCGGAGCCCGGGGCAACAGGAGCGGCGTGGGAGGCTCCCCGCAGGGTGCCTGGGGCCGAGTTTGGGGCTCCAGGGCCCTCCATGGCAGGGCCTGGAAGCAGCACGCGTACCAGCTTGGCCACCTTGGCCCGGGGGCCCTTGACCTCGTAGCCGGCTGCGGTGCCCGGGCGCAGCGCCAGGTCCCCGGTGGGCACTGTCCGCTTGAGGCAGAAGGAGACCTTATAGGGTTCTGCACACTGCAGCAAGCGCAGAGCATCTTCATACTTGAAGTTGTCAAAAAAGACCCGGGCACTGAGCAGCTGGTCCCCTGTGGGAGTCACAGAATCTCAGGGCTGGAAGGGACCTCCAGGGTTATCCAGTCCTGCCCTTACAATTACAACAGTCCCCTAAAGTGATCATTCAGCTTCTGCTTGAATACTTCCAGTGATGGGGAACTCACTACTTGTTGAGGCAGTCCTTTCCCATTTCTGGAGAGCTCTGATGGATAGGAAGTTTCCCTTTCCCTTTTCAAACTGAAGTCTGCCTCCCATGATTCCAGGTGCCCCTGCAAGCTCTGCATAGGATTTTAGAGGACAGAACTGCTACAAGACAGTTCTGGATGAGAGCACTCCCTCTACCCATGCCAATGGGCACCTTCTCTGGACCTTATCACCTCAGAGTCACCTAGAGCAGAGAGAAGTGCCCATATGTGTTGGAGATGAGATTGGAACTCAGGTCTGTCCACCGTAGGCTGCCTTTCACATTCAATATGAGCAAAATAAATTCTTGCCTAGTGGAATTGAACTTTGGACACCAGAACCTGAGAGGTTCTTTTGTCTGACCCCTCCCTGAGCAGAAAACCCCTCGACAGTGTCACTGACGAGTCATTGCGTATGGTCCACTTGGAGACCTCCAGCGACGTGGCACTCGCTCCCTCCCTCCTGAGGCATCCCATCCCACTTCTGGACAGCTCCCAATTGGAATGCTTCTCATTACATGGAACTGGAATTCTCCCTGACTCCTCCCTGCACCCCCCCCCCCACACACACATATTGTTTCTGGTGGCATCCTATGGCAACTAACAATGAGGCAGATGTTCTCCCACATGGCAATCTTGCAAATTCTTGAAAGACAACCATCATGGCTCCTGCCCAAAGTCTTGTCTTCTCTGGGTTAGACATCCCCTGTTCTTTTCCCAATCCCCTCACCACCCAGGTGTCCTGGCTTGGGGTTTCAACCTCTCCCTTTTTATCCTAAAAGATGGCAGTATCTAGGGCTAGCATGAAGGTCCAAATGTTATCTGACCAGGACAGAAAATAGACTGTCCCCTCCTTGGCTCTGGGCATTTTCTTGTTCTTTCTTTTAGGCGATTGGGATGAAGTGACTTGCCCAGGGTCACACAGCTAGTAAGTGTCTTCAAACTCAGGTCCTTCTACCTTCAGGGCCAATGTGTGCCACCCAGCTGCCTGCAGTGTTTTCTTTTCCAATGCAACTTAAGATCCCATTAGAGGATAGGTAGGGGCATTGGCCTGGTAGAGTGGATGGGCATCCCAGAGCGCTGGCAGCCTCCCCTATCTTGCCCTGGACCCCCTTCTAGATGACTTGGGATGACTGAACTCTTACATAACTTCTGGTCCTAAGCCTGATGTTTTGCTAAGCTCAATGCTGGCTAAACTATCTTAATAGTGTCCTGAGAACATGAATCAGATTGTCCACTCTGGATGGGATAGTTGGTACCATCTGGTCCAACCAACATCCTCCTTTTACAGATGAGGAAACTGAGGCACAGAGAGACCAAGTGACTTTTCCCGGATCCTGAACCTAGAGCTTTTTGGCTCCAACACCAGCCCCCGGCCCCTTCCCCATGATGCTTTTCTGCGTAGTCACACAGCTAGGAAGTAACAGCCAAAATTCAAACCCAAGTCCTGGCTCTGGTCACAACCCAAACTCCCTGTGCTTCCCATAAGCTACACTGACAACCTTACCTACCCTTACTCCCTTTCCTTCACCACCTAAATGAGACAATGGGAATTCTCCAGCTCCACCCACCCTGTCTTCCAACTATGTGTCTCCATTCAGGCTGTGCCCCCACCCCCACCTTCTCATCTCCCCTTTCTGCCTGCTGAAATCCTCCCATTCAAAGCAACCTTTGATGCCTGAGTTTAAGGCACTGTTGGGAGTGCAGAGGATGACAACAAGGGGACCCAGAGCCTCCATTCTGCCTGGCTTTCGAGGCCCAACTCTAAAGCCACCTCCTCTGAGGAGCCTTCAGTCAGCAATTATTAAACACCAACTACATGCTGAGAGCCATCCTCAAAACCAGAAAGACCTGGGTTCACCTTCAGCCTCTGAAACATACAGGTACACATATGGAGGCAGATGGAGTTTGGGGGCCCAGAGTCAGGAAGACGTGAATTCAAATGCAGCCACAGGCAGTTACTAGCTGTGTGACCTTGGGCAAATCACTTCACCTCTGTTTGCCTCAGTTTTCCTCATCTGTAAAATACAGATAACAATAGCATGTACAGGAGCAGCTAGGTGGTGCAGTGGATAGAGCACTGACTGAAGTCAGGAGGACCTGAGTTCAAATCTGACCTCAGACCAAACACTTGACACTTACTTAACTGTGTGACCCTGGGCAAGTCACTTAACCCCAGTCGCCTAAAAATTAAAAATAAATTAAAAAATAGCTTCTACTTCCCAGGGTTGTTGTAAGGATAAAATGAGATATTTGTAAGTAGCTTAACACAGTGCCTGGCACATAGTAGGTGCGCCATATTACTTATTATTGTACTGGACGTGGGACTCTGGGCAAATCATTTAATTAGGGGGTGGGGTGCCCCTTAGAGCCCCTTTACACTCTTAATTACTGAGGACCTTCCCCAAGAGCTTTTCTTTCTATGGGTTAGATCTGTTGATATATGAAAATATCTCAGTATTATTATGAAGGCAGCTTTGACCTTGAGGACTCCTGAAAAGGTCCCTCAGCCACTGCCTTATACCACTGAAACTTTGGGCCATTCCCCATTTCTTCCTGTTTGCTGCCAGACACTTTGCCAGGCTCTTGATACATCAGCGCTGAGGGGAGATGCCCCTTACCCTCAAAGAGATTCCATTCTATGTCCACACATTCTACCGCCCTGGCCAAGAATCTCGCTCAGATTTCTCCTGAACCCCGTCCTTTGCCCTCACTATGTACCCCTGTAGCCCAATTATTTCAGATTTCTCCTCCCCCATTGAGTTGTCAGCTCCGTAAGGAGTACCTAGGACCGAGGCCCCTCCTCTGGGGCGGGTCTCCACCTGTGCCACCCCCACCCCACGCCCTGCCAGTCAGTCAATAAACATTCAGTAGGTGTTTCCTTTGTACCAAACACTAGACAGTTCCCTGCTCACAAGGAGTCCCCAGTTTAATGGGGAGATAACATACAAAGAGCCATCTACAGATAAGTTATAGACCGAGGAATTGGAAATAATCAGCCACCCTATACCGAATTGAGAGGGGTCCAGAAAGGCTTCCTGCAGCATTCCTTCCAACAGAGTAGAGCCAATCCTGCCTCTGGCACTAGCTGTGTATCCCTAGATGGGTCACACCACCTTTCTTGCCTCAGTTTCCTCATCTGTAAAATGGGGGAGTTGGACCCACCTGGCCTCTAAGGAGCATTCCAGCTCTAAATTAGTGATCCTATGACCTGCTGGCCTCAGACACTTACTAGCTGTGTGACATTGGGCAAATCACTTCACCCTGTTTGCCTCAGTTTCCTCATCTGTAAAATGAGCTGGAGAAGGAAATGGCAAACCACTTGAGGATCTATGCCAAGAAAACCCCAAATGGGGTCATGGTGGGTTGGACATGACTGAAAATGACTGAACAACAACATGACCTACTGCCCCCCTCCCCTCTTCCCGCCCCCATCACTGACTGCCTTGAAAGAGTCATCACCCAGCTGTCCTGAGATCCTGATTTAGGTTCTCAGTTTGGCTCCCTCTTGTCTGTCTTGGTCTGCACAGCCCTAGGCGTTGTCTCATAGAATCTAGAGCAACAAAGGCCTTTAGAGGCCTTTCCAACTCCCTCCTTTTACAGATGGGGAAACTGAGGCAAGAGAGGTCAAGTAGCTGGCCCCAGGTGGAGGTAAAACCCAGGATCTCTGACTGCGCGCCCCCATGGTTCGGCTGCATTGCCACCACTCCAAGGCTGACCTCACACAGCCCTTCAGTAGGGAGGTCTTACCCGCCAAGCCTCAAGGAACCATCCCCCGTCCCCCCTAGTGCCTCGTACCTTCCTGCAAGCTGAGGGTCTTGGCTGCCGGCGAGTCTTTGAGCAATTCCTTGATGAAGATTCCTTCCTTGCCCCCGCCCGCTACGTTGATGCCGCTGACTCCTGTCTCAGCCTCAGTCTCTACGATGATCTCGACTAGCTCTGCCTTCCTGAGCTCCTGGGGGCAGAGGAGGACATTGGTGGGGGGTAGGTGGGCAGGGAGGCTATGCAAACTTCTCATCTCTCAGGGGGAGAAGGGGAGAGACACAGCAGAACCCCAGGCTCCCAGTCTGAGGCTCCCAGGGTTCCCAGGGGCCCACTGCTATTGGAGGAGGCAGGCTAGTCCAGGGTCCCCGGCTAGCTTGGCCTCCTGGGAGCCAGGCCCACGCCCCTGGAGGTTCCTCCACCCTGCCTCAACACTACAGCTGCACAGCCATACCTCAGCGCTCCTGCTTCTGGCCTCCATGGTGCGTCCAGAGGTTGAGGCCAGAGGCCTGGATACAGCCTGCCTCTCTCCTTTCTTCTGTAAAACTTGCTTCAGCTCTGCATGGAGCAAGAGCTTCTGGGCCTGCAGTGGGGAGGAGAAAGAGGCGGAGCGAGGAAGAGGAGGATGCGTCTCATGAGAAAGAAGGGGACCAGAGAACAGGAGCTGGGCTCCATTGCACTAGTGCCTGGGCCTGCAGAGCTCGGCGGGATGGGGCTTTAGGCATCACCCAGGACCAGCCCTTCATTTAGCAGAGCAGGAAACGGGAGGGCCCCAGGAGTCCAGAGATTTGCCCAAGATCACACAGCACTGGGGGCAGGAGGAAATAAAGCCCAGCCTTCCGACTCCAAGCCCATCAGGCGGGGATAAGCCAGTGCTCGGATCCAATGACTTCTAGGCAGGACACACTTTGATTTAAACTGGACTCAGATACTTTTTGCCCCTCTCTCAATTTTAAAACTGTGTGATGTTAGAAAAGTCGCTTGACTTTTCTGCATCATCTGTAAAACAGGGTTTATACTTGTACCAGCTCCCTCACAGGGTTGTTACAGATGAGGAAACTGAGGCACAGGGAAAGGAAGTGGCTTGCCTATGGTGAGCTGAGAGTCTAACTCAGGGCTCCACCCCCACTGCCTCCCATTGCCTGATCCGGTGGGGGCCACAGCATTGGTGGGTGGGAGTCCAGGAGGATTCTTACTCACCGTCCTCTCCACACAATGCCCAGCTCCTGGGGAGCGCTGAGCCCAGGGTGCTTGGGGGTTCTCTGCTGCTTTCCCCTTCTCTTTCTGAGCACCTGCCTGTGGAGAAGAAGAAGCCAGGGACAGAGCAATCGATCCTCTAATAACAAGCATTTAAGGGCCTCGTGAGGAGCCAGTGCCTGTCCTCAGGGAGTTTCCATTCCATTGACAGGGCCACATCTTGGGGTCTTTGGCTACTCACCTCAGTGCCAACTCCCACCCTGGAAATGTTCTTGGCCTGAGACTGCCTGGGGGACCCTGGAAAGAGAGAGGGGGATGAGGAGGTCTTCCAGCCGCCCTGGGCCTGCGGGATCCTAGAATCTCATCACTGGGAGCTCCCGTCAAGCCCTCATTGGACAGAGGAGGAATCGGGGAAGGATATTTGCCTAGAGTCACACAGCCACTCATGGGGGCAGATATGGGGGTTTTCCCCCTCTTTCTAACTAATGGCCCCCTTGATGAGTTCGAAATCAGAACACACAGTGACAGGGAGACAGGCGGAGACTGAGAGGGAGGAAGGTGCTGGGGGCTGGGTAGAAGGAGCAAGAGTGTAGATGCCGCCTGACACCCACAAAGTAGCAACTGAAGCCTAGCTCTGCTTGACCCCAGAGGACCAGACTAGGAACACTGAGTAGAAGGGGCCAAGAGTATCAGAGTTCTGAGAGACCAGGTAGTCCGACCCCCTTCTTGTGGATAAGGAAACTGAGGCGCAGGGAGGCTGAATGACGTAGGATCACAGATTCAGAGCTCGAAGGGCTCTCAGTAGCCATAGAGTACAACCCTCTTCATTTTACAAAAAGAGAAACTGAGGTTGGGAAGTTAAAGTACCTTGCCCAAGGTCACACAGGGAGGAATAATCGGAGGCGGGAAGATTTGAGCCAAGGAATAAATTTCCAAACAATTAGAGCCGCCCAAAAGTCAAATGGGCTGGTTCATAAAGTAGTGAGGTCCCCATCCCTGGGGGTATTCAAGCAGAAAGTGGGTAATTTCTTGTCTGTGTGGTTATTGAAGCTGATTCCTGCTTAGGAGAAGGCTAGATTCCATCCTACCTGTCTGTGGGACCTTGGGAAAGGCATTCAACCTCCCAGCCTCAGTTTCTTTTTCTGTAAAGTGAAGGAGTAGTACTATACGGCATCCGAGAGCCCTTCTAGCTCCAGATCCTGTAAGTCTATCCCCTTGCAAGCCCTGGGCTTCTAGGATGCTGCAAAGCTGAGTGACTCACCCCACTTCCTCACGCCCCTTCTGAGATGCCAACCCGGACCGTCTGTTCTCCTCTATGACTTGGCCTTTTCAGCCACTCCCTCGTCCCCCACCTGGGCTCCACCCCTTCTTTCTGGCAAGCCCATCCCCCAGTGGGGTTGGCATCCCGGCTTCGCCCCCACTCTGGCTGAAAGGTCAGCTCTCACAAGGCACATTTTCAGGAACAATGGGGCCCCTCCCCATCCCTCCCTGCTGGTCACATTCCCACCCCCTGCCCACCTCCCCCCTCCCAACTACACAAAGCCCCTTTAGAGCCCACCCCCAGCAGGCAGATGGATCCCTGGGAGTATTGCGGTGACCCAGGGCCCTTCTCCCCCGCCAAGGGCCTCTCTGCCAGCACAGAGGCTCAGGGCCATCCTCCGCTCCCTTCCCCTCCCCTCCCCTCCAAACTCAAGAACCAACAAAAAGTTCAGTTGCCTGGACCACAGGAGACCTAGTCCCAAGTCTTGACTCTGCCCTTGACTAGAAGTGTGATCTGCAGCAAGTTCCTGCTCCTCTCTGGGCCTCAGTTTCCCCACTTGTAAAATTTGCTGGCTGGTATTTATGGTGGAAATAGCATTGACCCAGGGGTAGGCAGACTTGGGTGCCGATCCTGCTTTCATCTCTTCCTACCTGGGTGGAAGTCACTTCACCTTCCTGGGTCTCAGTTTCCTCATATGTAAAATGATGGAGTTCAGCTAAATGTTCTCTGAAGCCCTTTCCAGCTCCAGATCTGTGATTGTAGGACCTGTTGAGCTCCCTCCCCTCACTGTGATCTCAACAACCTAAGCAGATTGCGATTATCCCTGTTTTACAGACAAGGAAACCGAGGCACAGAGGAAGTAATTGTCCTGAGTCACAGAGCTAGTAAGCGAAGCCAGGCCTAGCTGATGCTAACATCTCTCCACTGTGATATCTTCAGGAGACTCAGTGTTGGGACCTACCCTGCCCCCCCAAGCTGGACAATCAATCATTATTCCCCATATGTCTCTATTGGTGTTTGCCTGTCTGTCTGTCCCCAAGGACCTCAGTGTCTCTTTTCAGATGTCTCTCTTCCTCTATCTTTGTGTCAGTCTGAGCTTATCTGCTTCTCTCCACATCTGTTTTTCAGCCCCAGATCCCAACGCCATCCCTACCACTTGGAGTCAGAGCCAGAACATCTCCTGGGATCTTGAGGAACTTGTGGGCCCAGGGAAGCTTGGGAGGGTCCCAAGCTAAAGCAGGGCTCCCCAGGAATTAGGATCTGTGACAGGAAGGCCAGCTGGACCCAGGGAGGGGGAGGGTGGGGAATAGAGGATGACCTCTTTCCTTAGCATAGGTGCGTGGGACAGGACATCTCCTTGTCTTCCGGCCTTCCCCTCCCACTTAGCCTGGCCATACCCTCTCTGTATCCCCATGTCTAGCTCTTACAAGGAGAGAATTTGGGGGTCAGGAAGCTCATCTTGTCCCCAGTTACTGGCTTTCCTGGCCTTTGACTTACCCCAGATCCAACTCAGCACTTCTACTTGTGCTGGATGGGGGAACTGAGGCCCAGAGAAAGAAAGAATCATAGCATTATGGGCCTTAGAACTGGAAAGGCCTTTAGGAACCATCTGATCCAGGGATTCTTAACCTGGGGTCATGAGCTTATTTTTCTAAATTGATAATTACATTGCCATATAATTGGTTTCTATGGTAATCCCATGTTTTTTATCTTATGGATGCAAAACCATGATTCTGAGAAGCGGTCCATAGATTTCACCAGCCTGACTGCCCAAGGCAGGGCCAGGACACAATACAGGTTAAGACTCCTGCTCTAATCCTTCACAGAAGAAGAGACTGATGTCCAGAGAGGCAGGATGGCTCCCACAGCTAATAAGAGGCAGAGCCAGATGGGCACCCGCACTGCCCAGAAATTGAACTCAGGCCCTCATTCCCTTGGACTCGCCTGAAGTCCCAGAGCAAGCCAGAGTCACAGCTGTAATTGTGATAGATTATTATATTATTCTTAACTAAGAGCATCACTAATATGAATTGCTTTGAAGAATCCTAGAATATCAGAGCTGGGAGGGACAGCTGATGTCCTGAAGTCCATCCCCCTCCCTTACGGAGGATGACGGAGCTGAGGCACAGAGAGGAATCGCCAGGGTCACACAGCCAATGTTCATAGACTTGCTGTCGACACTTGGAAGGGACCTTCAACCCTGTCTAGGAGGTTAAGTGATTTAGGACCAAACCTCTAAAGCTGGAAGGGGCCTTAGACACCATCAAATACGAATACCCTCAGTTTACAGGGGAGGAAATTGAGGCTCAGCAAGTTAAGTGACTTGTCCACAGGGAGTAAGCATTGGAAGCAGGATTTGAACCCAGATCTTCTGACTCCAACCCCAGCAGCCTTTCCACAGTATCATGTTGCCCAGCCAGCCCAGGGTTCTGGTATTCTCAGTATGCCTGCCTCAAACACAAGAGAGCGTACCTCTGAGATGCTCACGTTCCAAGAGCCAGAAACAGGGAGTGCCCCACGGATGAGGCGGTAAAGCCTAGATCCCTGAGATTCTCTGACCCCGCAAGAAAAGAAGATGAACTGGGCAGAAGCCCATCTCTCCCCCTCCCCTAGAGAGAAGCAGTGTGGTTGAGTGGTAAGAGCTGCCAGCTTGGACTCAGAGGACCTGGATTGGGACTGAGGCTGTTTGACCTTGGGCAAATGACTGCCCCTCTCTGGGTCTCATTTTCCTCATCTGGATTAACTGGTGTGGAAGATCCCTCAAAAACTCAGTATCCCTGCTCTGACCCTACCTCAGTAAGATGCTTCTGAGCCTAGGGCGGTGGAGAGAATGCTGATTTCAGGTCAGAAGACCCCAGTTCAAATTCTGGTTCTGCCTTTTACAAAAGTCATTCCATCTCTGTGGGTCTCTGTTCCCTCTGCAAAAAAAGTTCGGGTAGGGGTCAGACTGGCCAATGTCTAAGGTCTCTTCAGGTTCTTAATCACCTGGGGGCTGCTGGGTTCAGCTTGGTCTCACCCTGGTTAGGGTTAGGAATCTTTTTCCTTTGGGAAGAGTTGCCCTTTCCTCCACTGGTGACCCAAGAGTTAGTAATGAGCAAGGACGACCCCAGAAGAGCTGCCCCTTTGGAGGTTATAAGGTGTGGCTCAGAGCCCGTTGGCTTCGGGGGAAATCAAGGGTCCCACCTAGGGACCCAGCCCAGCGGCCAGTCCCTCACCCCCTTCCCCTCATCTCCCCCAGCTTCTTCCACTTGGCTCCCAGTCACCATTGTGTCCCATCCTAGGACTTAGACAACCTTGTCTGCGACTATCCACTTCTCTTTCCAGGAGTCTGCCCTCCTGGTCTCCAGCCCCCAGCCTTCCCCCCAGGATGCAGGCATTGTGCCTTCGGTCTTTTCCTCCAAGGTCTCAGGCATTCTGTCTCCCAGCTCTCTCTTCCAGGATTCAGGCACCTTGGCCTCCAGGCCACAAGTGGCTGCCCTCAAGCCTCTCCTCCCATGGCCCAGGCATCCTATCCCCCTGGGTTGTTCTCCTGGATTCAGGTGTCCTGGCCCCACTGCTGTTCAGTTAGAGGAGCTCCCTTACCGTCCGCCTGGACCGATGACTGGATCTGGATGCCCTGCTTGCAGTGCCCAGGCCAGGGGGAAAAGGAACTGGGCTGGGAGGGCAGGAGGTGGGGATGGTGGGAGGGCTAAGCTCATTGGCAGATGTCATGAGACGGCTGGAATGGGGGAGGGGTGGATCTCCCTGCCCCCTTACCCCTCCTCCCCATGTCCAGTTCTCTATCTCTTCACTCTTTGAGGGGGAAGGCTGCTGTAAAAGGCTCTGGGCTTAGCTTCAGAAGCCCTGTGTTTGAGTCTGGGCGCTGTTAGATGGGGAACGTGGTGGACTTGGGTTAAGAAGACTTGTCTTTGAATCCCTCCTCATACACTTACTAGCTGTATAACCCTGGGCAAGTCAATAGTAAGAATCTATCTGAGCCTCAGTTTCCTCATCTACAAAGTGGGAATAATAATGGTATCTACCACACTGTGGCATGGGGTAATATGTAAAGGGGGAAGAGTCTGAACCTGTGATTTCATCGGTATAGGAAGTCCCACGTGAGGAAATTCCTTCTCCTGCTGTAGATCAGCACCTTCTCTGGCACCCATAGTCTTAGAGACTTGCCCAGCCAGAGCACCAAGAAGCAGTGACTTGCCCAGGGTCACCCATTCGAACAGGACTTGAAAGCAAGTCTTCTTGAGGCAGCGAGGTGGCGCTGCAGTGGATAGGACACTGGACCTGGAATCAGGAAGACCTGAGTTCAAATCCAGCCTCAGTCAGTCTAGACTTAAGAAAGTGATAGGGGAAATGTTAATGGTACACATTAAACTTAAACATGTGGCAGGTGAGTGTCTCTTCTTGGTGTGTTGGAGAGCTGGTGGTTAAACATGTAACGTCACTCCCCTGCTTGAGCAGCAGTGACATATCCAAGACTACAAGACAATAATAATAATATTTCTAGAGTACGCTAAGGTCTGCAAAGTGCTTTACACATAGTGGGAGGTAGCAGGTGTTGTGAACAGTCAGCCTTGAAGCCAGGTAGTAAGGAGAGGGAAGAGAATAAACATTTATTAAGCACCTACTGTGTGCCAGGCACCATGCTAATTGATCAACAAATATTTGATTCTCACAACAACCTAGGAAGTAGGTGTTATCACTCTCCCCATTTGACAGTTGAATAAACTGAGGCAGACAAGGGTTACATGACTTGCCCAGGGTCACACAGCTAGTTAAGTGACTGAGGCTGGATTTGAACTCAGGTCTTCCTGATTCCAGGTTCAGTGTCCTATCCACTGCAGGGCCTTCAGTTTCCTTCTCTGTAAAATGAGGGGGGCTAGATAGAATATGTGCTCTCTTCCAATTCCAGGTCCTATAACGCCATGACTTTTATTAAGCTCGAATTTTGAGGGCCTAAGTTTGCAGGGGGTCAGCTGGGGAGGAAGCAGGGGAGGGATGGTACATGTTTAACAACCAGCTCTCCAAAACACCAACAAGAGACACTCACCTGCCACATGTTTAAGTTTAATGTGTGCCATTAGCATTTCCCCTATCACTTTCTTAAGTCTAGACTGACAACAAAACACTAAACCGGTTTGATTTGGTTTGATTTGGGAAGGTTTGAGGGTATCTCTGGGCCTCTGGGTAGAGGAACTGAGGGTGAGCAGGATCCTGGGAAAGAACACATTCCTCTTCCCTCCTCCCCTGCCAACTATGTCCCAGGAAGAATAACTGCTGGACCTCAGAGCAATTCCCCCACCCCCACCCCCCCCACTCACCCCGGATTCTCTGTGTGATCTGAGAGGAGCACCTTCTCCTCTCCCTGCCTCAGTTTCCCCATCTACAGCACGCAGATGATAATGCCAGCTCTACCACTTACCAACATGGGCAAAGATGACGATGATAACATCATTTTGAAGGTTTGCCAAGTACTTTCCAGGATCTTGTCGCATTTAATCACACCCAGCCCATAAGGTACCCACTGTAAGTTTTACTATCCTCATTTTACAGAGGAGGAAGCCGACGTTCAGAGACTTTAGGTAACTGTTGGTAAAGGGCGGGGGTGGGGGGGGTGTTGAAGCCCAGGACTTGCTAACTTGGAGTTCCAGGCTCTCGGTCTGGTGATTCCGTAGCCCCTCCGGGTTCCCAGGGCTTGTGGGTGGAGGACAAGTCACGGGCGAGGACAAATGTGGAGACGGTTGGTGACCATAGCCTCCCTCCCCCTTGTCCTCACCCCCATTGGGATGAGGACCATGAGGCTGCTGCCTGTGCCTGACGCCCTGGCCCTTGCTTCATCCCCAGACTCTCCTGCCTTCTGGTGCAGGGAAGGACACGGGATGGGGGAGTCAGAAGACTGGGGTTCGAGTTCCAATTCTGGCACTTACTTGCTATATAACCTTGAGCAAATCACTTTCCCACTCAGAGCCTCAGTTTTCCCATCTGGAGAATGGGGGTAATGATTACCTCACAGAGTAGCTGTAAAGAAAGTGCCTCCTGCCCCCAAGGGGCTCTATGCTGATTAAGGTGGGGCCAAAGGGTCTGCTTTCCCTGCTTTTAAGGGCACTGGGGGGAGAGGTAGCAGGTCAGGTTGGGTAGTCAGCAGGGAGAAGTATCCCGGGACTCTTCCTCGTCCTTCCTCCCTCCACTGCTCATGTCCTCCTCTCCCCATGTCCTCCTCTCCCAGACTCACCTGGCCCCGAAGATTGGCACAAGGAACAGAAGTAGGTCCACATGGCCCTGTTCTGGGCAGAACTCACTGTGCCCTGCCTGTAGGATCCCTGCCTGGCTGAAGCTACTCTGAGCTCTGGGGAATGGGGCCCACCGGGGCTGGGGGATTAGTTCAAACTGCCTGTCAGCAGCTTTTGGGCACTGGTCATTGTCCCTCTCCAGGGGACTGAGGGCTGGTGGCTGCCCTGGTTCTGCACTGACCCATTGTGCCCTGGCTGGGACCCACCGGATCCTGGAACTGGATGGATAGGAGAACTCCTAATGCCAGAACTGGAAGGGGCCTTAGAACACAGACTGTTAGACCTGCAGGGACCTTAGAACACAGCACATTGAATGCCAGAACTGGAAGGGGCCTTAGAACACAGACTCTTAGAGTTGGGGAAGAGAACTTAGAACACAGCACCTAAGGCTATAGAACATGGAATGGTCAGAGTTGGAGGGAGCTTAGAACACAGAAGACAGAATGTTAATCCTGGAAGGACCTTTAGAGACCCCCTAGGCAGAGCCTTTCCTTATACAGATGAAGTACTCAAGGCCCAGATGGCTTGGGACTTGCCCAAGGACACAGTGCTAACCAGAAGCAGAATCAGGACCAGAACCCAGGTCTGTGAGTTCCCAGTCCAGTAGGTTGTACTCCCCAAGCCCAGACTGCCTGGTTCTCTTTGCCTTGGGTGGGCTCCTATGGGGATTGGTGGGGACAGGAGCTCCGGGTTCCCTTCCCTTGGTGTCTGGGGAGGTAAAAGAGAAGGAAAACATCTCTCCCTCTCCTCCCCTAAAAATGCCCCATCCCCCTTCTTCCCTGCCTACTCCCAGCCACCAATGGGGAAGTTGGAATTTGCTGAGCTTTAGGAAATAACCTTCGGGCAGGCAGCCAGGCTGGACCCTGGCACTGAGCCCCCATGGGAGGGAGGTGCTGGGGATGGGGTGAAAGGAGGGGGCAGTGGCCAGCTGCCTGGATCTTCACCGGGCCCCAGGGGGACCCAGGGGAGCCTTGGACCCCAGCTTCCTTTGGCTGTCAGGGTCTGCAGGGAATCCTTTGCTCCACACTGGGCTGCCTTTGGGACAGTCATGGAGCAGGGCCTCAAAAAGCCAACTCTGTTTAGGAAAAGACTGAGATCAGAGGGCCTGGCAGGGCGGGGTTGGGATGGGCATAGGGAGCAGCCTTGGGATGGGGAGTGTTTGGGAAAGGGGTAGGTAGGGGAAGGAGTAGGCCAGGGATCTCTGTAAACACAGGACATCCTGCGGAGGGAGGGGAAGGGAGGGGACGTGGGGATAGGGGACTTCCAACCAGCCTGGGGACAGTCTGCCTGTGGGCACTGGGCTAGGAATGGGAAAGGCCATTTGGGCACATCCACCTTCTACCTCAACAGCTCCTTCTGCCCCAGCCTGAACAGGGCCAGCCATGAGGACTGGCTTTTCTCCTGCCTCATACCCTCAATCCTTCCCTTCATATCTGGTCAATCTTGTCTCTCCTCTAAGCATCCCCACAGAAGTCTGGCTTTCTGTCCTCAGGGCTCCCCAAGTTTCATCTCTCTCCTCAGTTGCCCCCCAGCCCTACCCCTCTACCCCCATCCAATATTCCTCCAATCCAAGAGGAAAGCATATCCATTAGGCCCCAATGGGAAAGTGGGAAGCCAAGGGGGCTCGGTGGCATCCACTTTAAAGTGCTGGAGGGGACTGGCAGGGACAGAGGCCCTTTGAGCAGTGTGAGAAGGCAGCTCGCTCAGGAATGGTGTGGGCTCTGGGAATGTGTGCAGGGGGGGCTGGACAGGGCAGGACTGAACACAATGGGCAGCCTGACTTCACTCAAAGCGTGTCTGAGCAGCAGGGTAGGAGGGGCCCTCAGGACAGTCACCTTCTTTTCTAGATGGGGAAACTGAGGCTCGGGGATAGGACATGTCCAAGATCATAAGGTGAATAAAAGGAGACTATGCTAGGTGTAGAAAGAGGCTTACCGAGGAAGCCTGAGGAGGAAGTGGAGAGCACTTCGGGTCCTAAAATGTAACCTGCTGTCATGAAAAGTGGCCCAGGAAAGATCCCAACTGCCTCAGCCTTACTGTCTGTGTGACCTTGGGCAGATCCCTTCACTTTTAGGGCCTTGTTTCCATCTCTGTCAAAATGAGGGGTTTAGAAAATTTGCTCCTCCAAGTTCTTTTCTGCCCCCAAATTCCCTGTTCTAAGGCCCCTCCCAGCCCTGTCATTCCTTGTTCTAAGAACTCTACCAGGTCAGACAGTCGATGGCGTCTCCCAGCTCCAACTTTCTGTGTCCTAAGGCTCCTCCTGGCTCTTACAATCAATTTCTAAGACCCCCTCCCCACCCCCTCCAACTCCATCATTCAGTCTTCTGTGTTCTTAGAGCTCTTCTAAAGCCCATGACTTTCAAACCCCACCACTGCAGGTGAGTAGGTGAGAATCCCCAGAGAGAGCAAGGTCCACTCTCTTGACAAGGACTGGAGGGGACTGGGTCTTGTCCTCCGTCCTGCCCCAGGCAGGGTTCTTCCCCCTCAGAGGTCTCCCAAAGGCCCAGCCCATTTCCCTCCTGGGAGGGGCAGGATCTTAGGGCTCGCTGGCTCCGCCCTCTTCCCCCAGAACAGGGCAGGAAGCTGAACTAGAGAGGGTGGAGGGTTGGGCCAGACCCGGCCAGACAGGAAGGGACCTGTTTGGGGCTCCTAGGCAGCCTGAGGATAATAGCATTTAGATCTGGAAGGAGCTCAAGAACCCATCGAGTAAAGCCCTCCTATTTTACAGATGAGGAAACTGAGCCCAAAGAGACCTCGACCCATCCACGGTCCCATGGGTAGCCCAGATTCACAGACTCTCAGCCTAGGGATGTTGCTAATACACCCCCCTGCTTGTTACTGGAGTGTTTCTCCTAACCCCTCAGCTCTGAATAGAGACTCAAGTATCTTCTCTGCTCCCCAGCCCCATGAAACCCCCAGAAAACTGAGGTTTCTTCTGGCCCTCATCCCACTGGAGACCAGGAGCACAGATGAGGGCGCCAGAAGGGTAGGAACCCTCTTTCCTTTCTGGATCTCAGGAATCGGACCATTTTCCTTCCTTCTACCCCAGCCTGGGAGTTATGGTGTAGGATTTCTTATTAAGCATCTTCTCTCCCCAGGGCTCTGGTTTTGGCCATCCCTAGCTCCTCCCTCCCTCTACCCTCAACCCACGTCCTCCCAACCCCCTCTCCATCTTCCCAGTCCCAGGAAGGACGCGAGAGCCCCGTGCCAGGGTGCTGAGTGTGCAGGGACCCCGCCCAGCCCTGCTCATTCCAAACGACTAAGTGGCCCGAGGAATGTGGCCCAGCTACAGCTCCCACAGGCAGGGAACAGACAGATGCACCATCTCATAGGCACACAGAATGTCCCAGCCAAAAGAAGCCTCTGAAAAGCAAGTGCTCTTAGAATGGATGAGAGCTAGAAGAGACCTTAGGGCATAGCAGAGACCTCCCAGGTCTTTACTGAAGCAGAGAAAAGGAATACATGGCTTAATATGAGAGAAAACGCTTTCCCACAGTGGGACGGACTGCCTTGGGAAGTAGTGAGTTCCCCATCACTGGACATCTCCACCTGGAGGATGGACGGCCATTTATTAGAGATAATAGAGTTGAGGCTCTTCAAGTGTGGTCCTGGAACCAGGAACTCTTGGGACCCTTTTAGGAGGTCTTTGAGATTCATAATACTAAGATGCTTTAATTTCTAATACTGTAGATATCGATAGCTACAACCACAGCCCTTAAAAAACCACAGAAATCACCTCCCTCATTTCCCAGTTGGGGAAACTGAGGGTCCAGAGAGGAAAACAAAGGGAGTGGGTGGCTTTCAATTTTTAAGAGTGTAAAGGAGTCCTGAGGCCAAAGTCTGGGAATAGCTACAGTAAAAGACATTTTTGCTTGGGTACAGGAGTGGGCTATTGATCAATAAACATTTATTAAGCACCTACTATGTACCTAAACTGTAGCACAAAACTGAACCAGTTCCCACCTTCACACGCTGGGACCTTCCTCTCCTCGTTGTAGACTTCCTCTACAGGACCACCATTTTGGGAAGGACCCCAGCCATGCATCCCTCTACACTCTCCAGACTCTACCCTCTTCTCCTCCAATGCCTTGAGCCTCCCTTTCCAACCCCCATATATTTATCTTCCCTGATTAGAATGTAAGCTCTCTGAGGGTAGGGGGCAGCCATGCTTGTATTTGTATTTCCAGAGCTTAGCATAGCACTTGGCACCTAGGATGCTCTTAAATGCTCTATCCATCTATCCATACACCCACCTGTCCATCCATCCATCCATCCATATCAAGAAGCCTATATTCCACTGTACTGAGGTCCCTCCCAGTTCTGAAATTGTATATTATCTGGTGTGATCTTAGAACAGAATGTCAGAGCTAGATGAGGTCTTAGGAAAATACATCTATTCCAACCCTTATACAGAAGGGAAACTGAGGCCCAGAGAAAGTAAGAGACTTCCTCAAGGCCACACAGAGAATGAGAGACAGAGTTGAGACCTAGAGACCACAGGATTCAACTTCTTCATTTCCCAGTTGGGGAAACTGAGGCCCAGAGAGGCAAACAGCCTTGCCCTAAGAATACCCAGCAAGTGTTACTAACAAGGGTCGATAATTCATTTTAAATACGCACAGGTGGGGAAGAGGAAGAGAGACAGACAAGGGACAGACACATTGCTTCATATATTAACTGTTTTCATCTTAAAAACCGTCCACGCTTCCCTCTCCACAACTCCAGGTCCCCTTTCACAGTCTGTAGCTGGAGGGGAGCTCCCAGCAGCCCCATGACCCCTTGTCCATTTGGGCCTCTTGGGGGCAGGCAGGGAACCATTTCCTGGTCCCCCTACAAAGTCTGTGTGCCCACAATCACATCCATGAGGTAATCGAGTTCAGACACATCCAGCCCTGGTCCCTGTATCTTGTCCTCTGTTTCCCCAGAGTCTGTTTTAAGGTTGGGCCAGAGTTCACAGTCATACATGGAGGTGTCAATATCATCAAAAAGACCCTCCAGTCCATCCTCCAGGAGGAGCTCCAGGGACCCCAGAGGGGATGGCCGCCCAGGATCCAGGCCTGGGTCAGGGGGCCGGCTGAGGGGAGCATCTTCAGGGAAGGCTGTCTGGGTGTCGCTGAGGCCCTCAATGTGACTCAGGTCATCCAGGAGGGTTGAGACAGACGTGCACAAAGGGGCATCAGGAACCACTGGAAAGGGGTCAGCAGGAGCTGGACAAGGGGGTTCTGGGGCAGAGGGCTCCAGGGCCATAGAGGACTGAATTCGCCTCAGGGTGTTGACCACCAGGACAAGGTGGCGGAGATCTGGCTCGCCCCTCCGGAGGCCATGGTGGAGTTTGAATATAGATAGGCTGAAGAGAGAGCTGGGGGGCAGGGGTGCTGGGCCAGCCCCCTCCTCAGGGCTTGGGCTGGGGGTGGCCTCCTCTGGCCGCCAGTCCTGTGAGGTCAACTCTTCCTCCTCTTCCTCCTCTCGCTTACGTTTCACGCCTTTGCACAACATGGATCTGTGGAGAAAGGTGGTATGGGGTCAGAACATGGGCTTCCCAGGGCATTCCTTTGGCACCCCTCATCCAAGGACCCTGAAAGCCCCTCTCCTGATGCCTTGGGACAAAGAATCCCAGAAAATTAGGAGTGGTGAGAGACCCTCTAGTGCGGGGAGTCTTAACCTGGGGTCCGTGAACATTTAAAAAATATTTTAATAACCGTATTCCAATACTGATGAACTTTGAAATTCTGTGTGTTTTATTTCATGCACTTTAAAACATTCTTCTGGAAAGGAGTCCGAGGGCTTCACCAGACTGCTCAAGGGGCCCCCACACCAAAAAGATTGACCCTGTACTCCAGTATGATGGCCCCTGGGGCCCCTTCCAGCTCTGGGTCTCAGTTTCCTCTTTTGTACAACCCGCGGTTGACCTGGCAGGCGCCGGGGACCCCTCCTCTGCTTCTACAGACGGGGGCCCGGGCGGCCGGGGTCGGAGGACAGGACTTGCCCAGGGCCAAGCAGGAGTCAAGGGCAGAGCCCGGACGCTCCCGGGGCCGGTCGGGTCAGTTGGGGATGGGGGAGGGGCGGGTCCAGCGGCGCCAGGCCCGGCCCCACTCGGCTCCCCGCCCGGCCCGGCCCCGCTGGGCTCCGGCTCGGCTCGGCTCCCCGCCCGGCCCGGCCCCCGCTCTCGCTTCCGGCCCGGCCCGGCCCGGCACGGCGGCGGCGGCGGCGGCGGCCGCGGGGGCGGGGGAGTCACGCCGACGGAGCCAGGGAGCCGGCGCCCCCGCGCCCCGCCCCCTTCCCCTTCCCCTTCCCCTTCCCCGGGGCTGGGGCGTGATTCACCCGGGCCCGAGCAGGCGCCAGCGGCAGCGGCCCGGGCCGGGCTCGGCCTGGCGCCCGGGGGCGCCACGGCGAGAGCATCGGCCGCCGCCCGGACATCAGACGCGCCCGGGACGGCGATCCCCTCTCCGGCCCCCAAAGCCTGCCCCTCTTCCCCCCTTCCCCTTCGCCTCATTTACATACCCGGCTCGTAGGCTGCCAATCAGAGGGTCCGCGACGCCACCAGCAGCCAATCAGGAAGCAGCGGCGGCGACCGCATCGCTCGCTCTCTCGCTCCTCCCGCGGCTGGCCCCCGGGTCGCTAGAAGCTGCACTGGCTCCGGCGCGCGGTCGTGGGGTTGCTACTTTCCTCCGCTTCTGCCCCGCCCCTCGAAGGCTCCGCCCCTGGAGAGCGGGATTGGTTCGCTTCCGTGAGGGGGCGGGGTGAGGAGGGGAGGCGGGGCCGTCCAGGGACCAGGCTCACGGAGCTGGATTCCCGAGGCCGAGAGGCCCGGGGCGGGGGCCACTCACTGGTTGGCCAGGCGGTGTGTACTCGGTCTCAGCTGTCGCTTTCTGGGCTAGGGAGGGCAAAGGCGGGGGTCTGTTCTTGGGCTTTTGGGAAGGGCTGGATGAAGGAGCTGGAGAAACGGATTCTCCCCCACTCCCTCCGCAAAGGGACTGGGTCCTCCCCTTCCTGCTTGGGTTCACAAGACCCCCACATGCACCTGTCTAACTAGCCTCCTCCAGGGATCTCTTCCTCATCCCCCGCATTTTTGACACAGAGACTGACTCCCGGAATTTGGACTGAAAGGGCCTGGCGGAAATCGCCGAGCCTCCCCCTCCTCCTCCTTCCCCCCTCCCCCGCCCCGCCCCGGACCACCTTAAAAAGCCGCTGGAGCGAGTTCTGGGGGTGGGGAGGGGAAACCCTTGGGGGAGAGTCTAGGTCTCTAAGATAATCAATTTCTGACCGACTCGGTAGTCCGGTGCCCCAGTGAAATGGAAAACGCCCAGGGGCTCCGAGGACGCGAGCTTGAATTTAGGCTCGGCTCCCGGCGGGGCAGACCTGTGTGACCTAGGCAAGTCACTTTCCTTTTCTGGGCATCAGCTGTAAAATCAGGACTGTACTAGGGGGTTTGCAAGGCTTTTGCAGGCCCAGACTCCCAGGACCCTTCCCCCTTTTGGACCCGCGTCCCTGCTCTGAACGATGAGAGGCCTGAGCTCTTGAGGTTGTTGGGGCTCTGCCATTGGGCGATTGCAAGCAGCTGAGCCGAGCCCTGTCCGTCCTTAACTTCTTGGCAGCTGGGGAACAGATGAGAGAGGCCCAGACAGAGGGGAACAGCGGGGACGGGTGGGGGGAAGGACAGGAAGGCCTGCCCTAGGCGCAGAAACGAAAGTGACAAGAAGCCAGCCCGACCGGAGGCGCCGAAGCTGGGGCACCTCGGGGACTTTGGCTTTATTAGGGAGAGAAAACGGAGTCTTGGGGCCAGGAAGGGAGCAAGCAGGGCCCCAGGGTGGGTGAGGCAGATGGAAGGGGCTCAGCCAGCTTTCTCAGGAGTCCATCCAGAAGTGTCCTGACTGCGTACACACACACACACACACACACACACACACGTACTTCCCACAGCTGAGCAAACACTCCTGCTTTGAGGGTGGGCAGAGTTCTGCCAACCTTTACACACCTCCTCCCAAAAAAGTGAGGTAGAGTTAGAAGAAAGGAGAAGAAAGTCAGACCCTGTCACAACCCTTCCACAAAGCCCCTCTTCCCCAGGAGAGGAAAAGAATTTCCTCCTGTATTTACTACACTCCACAGGGCAAACTTTTTGGTTCCAGGATCCTTTTCCATTCTTAAAAATTGAGGAGACACTCCCCCTCCCACTCCCAAGAGCTTTTGTTTGTTGAATATCAATCTTTTATCATATTAGAAATTAAAACATCTTAGTATTATTATGAAAATAGTTTTGAATATTGCAGACCTCCAGAAAGGGTCTCAGGGGCTCCCCAGGGGTCCACTCTTTGAGAAACGCCAACTTAAGGTAAGTCTCTTTCCCCATCCAGGCCTAAATATCCTCTTCTCTAAGATGTAGACGCTGGATGCAATGATGTCTAAGGCTCCTCCCAACTCCAACCTTCCAAGACTAAGTCTAAACTGACCCTCCCACCCAGGAGTAGCCCTAAAGGCAGGGAGGGCCTGGTGGAGAAAGGAGAAACACCTGACCTCTGGCCCTATATGGTAAGCTACCTGTTCCTACCCACCAGAGGTCTCTAAGCCAAAGGCATGATGGGAAGAAGAAGGGATTAAAGGGACATTATGGAATTTGAAAGTTTTATTCACAAAAAACTGGGTGAAATAGGCCTTTTTAAAATAGAAAAAAAAAGCATGATGATGGATAGATTCCTTTATCCTTATTGCACTTCATCAAGGCCACATTTGGGTGGGGAAGGGGGTGAACAAGGACAAAGGAGGGGGGTTCACAATTATGGCCAGGCACTGAGGTGGGGAGGGGGAAGCAGATGTTGACTTCGTACTGTTTCCATACCTGTCAACCTTGAGAGTTGGGGGGGGGAGGTTGGTCTGGAACCCCTCCTCCTGGCAATCTGGACTTTGTCTCCCCAGAGCCCAGGCCTCCTGGCCTTCAGCCCTGCCCTGCCCCCTTCCTCCCCCAGGCAATTACTCAACCCTGAGGCCAGCTTCTTCCTCCGATCTGAAGCCATATCAGGGGAAAAACCAGGGAGCACCTGGGGACCAGGCTCATAGGAGACACAAAGGGCTAACTGGAATGGGAACAGCAGCCCCAGAGTGCTGGGACCCCAGCACACCTGAGGCTAGTCAGGATAATAGGGTGGGGAGGAGAAGGGGTTTGGTGACAAGAGTTCCGGCTGTGGGAGGATGAAGGCAGAGGGAGCAGAATCCCATCAAGCCATCAGGAAAGAGAGATACATTCTGTGGTTCTGCCATCAGCAGGCACTGAGACCAAGGCAGAGATGAGGCTTTCCCATGGCCCTAGGAAGCTTCACCCCAACTTCCTGAGATATGAAATCTTTGGAGACTACTTTCTTGAAACTCTCCAGAGGTAAGCAAGTATCTGAAGGGAAGGGTTCAGGGTCCTAGCTAGGGGATTTGAGGTCCTGCCCCCCCCCCCCCCCCCCAGTCTTATGATCCCTTGATGATTTCCAAGATTTGGTCCAGTTCAGTCCAGTGCCATTCAGCCCTAGGCTGCCCTAGGGAGCAGGCTGCCCCATAGGCTGCAAGGGCAGAAGGTGAAGGCCAAGGATCTCTTTCCACATCCGAGGTGTCAATGTCAGGGAAGAAGTCATCAGGAACCAGGTCTCCAAGGTACCTGTCGCTCATGCTCTCAAAACTGCCCAGGGTAGGCTCCTCAACTCTGACAGATGGTAAAACGGAAGCCCCAAGAGGGGGAGGTGTTTGCCTGCAGTCACTCGACACATCAGGGGCAGAGGCAGGGCTCCAACTCAGATCTGGGGGCTCACAGCAGTCTTGTGTGGCTCTTAAGCCCAGGATCACTTCCAGCTCTCTGAGGAAGTTGTTGGCTGACTGGGCAGTCACAGGTAAAAGCAGCTCCAATCCGGGTTCCTGAGGTGGGGCTGGGGTCCTCTCCAGGTTCATCTTTTCTTTAATGTAGTTCAGGGTGTTTGTGATAAGCACTTGCCTCAGGAGACTCTGTGGGCCGAGCTGGAATTTGTCCATTGAAAGTCGAAATAGGGTCTGGCCTAGGTTGGACCTGGAGGAGGGGGCCTGCTCCTGGGACTCCTTCTCAGCCTTCACTTCTTGTGGATCTCCATGGTCGTCTGGGTGCTTTCGCTTCACGCCGGCCACCACTGTCCCCTGATGGGAGAGGGGTCAGGAGTTAGAAGGCCCTGCCTGCACCCTGCAGGGCCCCTAATGCAAAGGGTCCCCAGAGAGCCCTGCGCCCTGGACTAGTGTCTGCCACTGACTTGCTATGGGCTCGCAGCTAAGACTCTTACCAACTCTAAGTCCCCCTTTTGTCCCTCTACAAAATGATGAGGTTGGATCAGAGATTCTGTAAGGGCCCTCTTCTGAATACTGGTAGAATGGACTGAACTTGGCAAGGAAAGCATGATCTATTAGCTTAGAGATTGTATTATCCTCAAAAACAAATTTGAGAAATGCAGAGGATTTTGGTTTTATATTATTATACTATGAGAAGCAGGCTGCAGCAATGGGTAGAGAGAGCTGGCTTCAAAACCCAAAAGTCCTGGGTTCGAATGCTATCTCAGACAGTACCTATGGTGGGATCCTGGGTAAGTCACTTAACTTTTTAATGCTCTTGGCAACCCTCAGACTATAAATTGCTGAGGAGGTGCTGACCTGCAATGGGTAGAGGGAATAGTCTCACTTGGGATCATAAATTGAGACCTGGAAAGGAACAAGGAGACTGGAAGCCATCCAGTCTAAACATATTCCATTTTACAAATGAAATTTATGTTCAATGATTTGCCCACAGGCCTCTAGCCTGATTTGAACTCTGCTCTCTCTGATACCCAGTCCAGCATGATACCCACTGGATCTTCTAGGAGTTCCTTTTACCAGTAAGATCCAAGGCCCTTATCCTTTTAATATCTCAGTAATCAGAGTCCTCCCCCCTCTGCCCCCCGCCCCCCGGGTCTCCGTTTAAATACCCGCTCTGTCACTACTTGTGAGTAGTAAGTAGACCTTTCTGGGGCTCAGTCTCCTCCTTTCTAAGATGATTTGTAAGGTCCCCTCCTTTTACAGAGGGGGATACTGAGGGACAGAGAGAAGGAAGTCTTTCACTGACAATTCAAGACAAGAAACCAGTTCCTAGGACGAGCAAAGAACTCCTACTCGCCTCAGGGGTGCCCCACCCTCGGGGCTAAGCACCAACTTGAGTGTACTACCTGGCCCCTCCCCTCCCGTCTTAGAAACGTTCAGACAACGCCCATTTTGGCTTATCCTCCAATCAGAGTGCCTCATCCTCTCCGAGCCACGCCCATGGAGGTGCGGTCCCTTTCCTTTCCCGGAGGCTATTGGAGGATAGAGGGCGGGTTCTGTTTCTGGGGAGGGAGAATGGAACCATTCAGGTGGCGGACTACAAGTCCCAGAAGGCCACTCCATCTTCAGCTTTCTGGGGCCCCTGGCTGCTCCGCCCCTCTCTAAACTGTTTTTAAGAAGAAAAAAAACCCCCACCACATTTACACAAAAATGTAGCAGGGGCTCCTCCCCAATCCCCCACCCCCCTCTCCAGACTACAGCTACGGAGAAATGCCGATGTTCTTTTGGGTGAGGGCTGGGGAGCTTAGGCAGAGACACAAGCAACCCAGGTTCTTAAGAGATGGGGGTAGGCGAAAGGGGTCCCTTCACTTCTTCCTCCTTTCTCCCAGAAAAGGCCACTTCTGATTCTAACCTCCCAGGGCTCTAACACCTGGTTTGATTCTCCCAAATCGCTAGTCTTCTCCTCGACCCCGCCTCTAGCCCCCGAGGTCTCCCTGCCTCCTCCTGGCAGCTCTAGTCTGGTCCATAACAACACCCGTTTGAATAACGCCCTAAATTTCGCAGTATAAGAACCATTATCCCCATTTCACAGGCGGGAAAACTGAGACTCAGAGGTTAAGATACATGTTCATAGGCACACAGCTAGTTAAGTACTGGAGGAAAGACTGGAATCTGAACCAGGGCTCCTCAATCCCAATCTCACTACAGCTCGCCGCCCTTTAAAAAGGGCTGTTATATATAGTTTCCCCATCGGCGCCCAAAGCCAGATTACCACACCTCCCAAAGTTTGAACTTAAGTTACTACCATCACCGGCTCTCCCCTCCCCGCCCCCTTCTGACTCTGATCTCCCAGGGCCCTAAGACCTGATCTCCCAGATCTCTAGCCTTCTTCCCAACCCCTCCAGTCCCCAAAGTTTTCCTGCCTCCTTTTGGCACCTCCTCTTGGCCACAGGGACTCCTTGCCTCCTCCTCCTCCCCCATCCACCCCCACTCCAGCTCACCGATCCGGGCTCCATGGCTCCGGACTGGAGGCGGGGCAGGGGCCTGGAGCCTGTGCTTGTCACACCCAGGCAGCCCAGCCAACAGCCCGGCCGCTCACAGAGACTGGTTAAAGCCTCACCCGCGCCACGCGCTGATTGGCTGGGTGAGGGTACCGTTCCGACCGCAGGTGATGCTAGTCTCCACTCATTCTTCCTTTTCCCTACCTGCGCTCCAGGCCATTTAAAGACCTGAGTCGCGTGACTGCCAAACTAACTAGCCTCCCAAGCCAGCCTCCCGGGTCGGTGCGAGCCCCTCCTCTCTGGGCCATCTAAAAGCCCAGAGGGAGGAGGTGAGGTAGGGAGGAGAAAAGAGTTATTTTCGCTAGGGCTGGCGGAAAAGGGACCCCGCCCGACCCCGCCTATTCGAACTTGGCAGTGTCTACAGCGCAGGCGTAAAGAGGCGTATAACGCAGCTGTCCAAAGCCTCGCCTGCAGCCAATCAGACGGGCGAGAGACGGGGAGGGGGAGGAAGCGTGGGGTCGCCATGGCGACCAGGCTCCTGCCTCTTCGGGACTCCCAGAGGCCCAGCCCTGGAGGCACAAGAGGTTGGGGAAGGGACTAGATGTGTTCTGGGCGGGGTTCCCGCTCTCTGGCTCTCTCGCTCGCACGCACACCGCACACGTGTACGCACATCCCAAACGTGTACGCACACGTGCACGCACACTTACAGCCCGGTACCCGAGGGAATGGAGACTGATAAAGAAATAGAGACAGATGGAAAGAGAGACAGATTGGAGAGGGGAGACAGACAGGAGTTGAAACAGGGAAGGCGAGATGGGAGAGGAGAGACAGAAAGGGAGATAGACGGGAGTGGAGAGGAGGGAGGAAAGGAGAGATAGACAGACATGGAGAGAGAGATAAAGGGAACGACAAGCAAAGTGATAGACCAGGAGGTCAACACAGGGAAAGACAGAGAGACATTGACAAGGAGAGACAGAGGGAAAGAGATATAGATCCCAACAAGCGGAAATGATATAGACCAGGGTATCAGAACAGGGAGAGAGA
>NW_020950600.1:371087-414640 GCF_900497805.2 Vombatus ursinus | reverse complement strand
TCTCCCTGTTCTGATACCCTGGTCTATATCATTTCCGCTTGTTGGGATCTATATCTCTTTCCCTCTGTCTCTCCTTGTCAAATCTCTCTGTCCCTGTGTTGACTTCCTGGTCTATCACTTTGTTTGTCGTTCCCTTTATCTCTCCATGTCTGTCTATCTCTCCTCCCTCCTCTCCACTCCCGTCTATCTCCCTTTCTGTCTGCCCTCTCCACCGTCGAGGGCCCAAGGACACACATTCCAGGCAGAGGTGGATACAGAGAAACCATTCCTTGTGGAAACAAAGCCAGCTTCAAGGCCCTGGCCCTGGCAATGGAAGAGGATCACAACCTAGGTATTTGGGATGTGAGGACTCCCATGCCTTTCAGGACTAGGAGTTGTGTGTTGTCTGCCACACGGACAATCTTGCAGACTGAAATTTGAGCTTACTCTTCCCATACACTGTATGTGTATTTGTGGGAGAGCCAATCCCAAGCTTAGAGGGGAAATGTTATATGCTTACTGTTCTTACCATGATGTCTTCATCAATACCTTTTTTTTTTTCCTTGAGGATAGGCAATGGGGTTAAGTGACTTGCCCAGGGTCACACAGCTAGTAAGTGTTATGTGTCTGAGGCTGGATTTGAACTCAGGTCCTCTTGAATCCAGGGCCAGTGCTCTGTCCACCATGCCACCTAGCTGCCCCCTATCAATACCTTTTAAACAGGCTAATTAAACCTACAGATGGTCACTGGGGGCTTGTGAGTTATAATGTTAGGAGTGAAGACCCACAGGGTTACCCCCTAGAACCTGAGGTAGCAGCTGCCCCTCTGAAAACCCAACCCTCCAGAACAAGTATTATAAATAAACCAGAGAGGTGCTACATGGACAAAGAGGGAGAGAAAGAGACAGAAAGAAGGAAGGAGAGAGAGACAGACACAGAGACAGAGACATACATACACACAGAGAAGGAAGGTAGGGCAGTCCAGGATGCCATATCACTCAGTGCTTGGTATTACATGATCTTTTATTATTCTGTTTGCTGCTTTCCTCTCCTGGCCCCACTCAGCAATGGGCCATCCCTCCTTCCAAAGGACAGGACCAAGCACTGCTCCTTCTCTCCCATGGTCCAGCTAGGTGGGGGCTGGGCTCACGGTATGGATGCCACGTTCAGCTATACTGATGGGAAGGGTAGATACTATGCCCATCGTACTCGGTTGTGGTGAGGCATCGAAGCATGAGGTGTCCCAGGTCATGTTTGGAGATCACTCTGAAGGGACCCCGTCCATCCACAGTCACATTGTAGGCCCCTGTCAGTGGCTGGTCCTCAGCTGCAGTGGGAAGAGGAAGAGAAAGCATCTTGAGGCTCAACTTACCCTTTCTGTCCTGTCGAGAAAGGGGGATAGATATTCCCTGGGTTCTGAATGAAGGCATGTCCTGGAGACCAGAGCTTAGGTTCATAGACTCAGAATCATCTCAGACAATCTCCCTTTACAGTTGGGGAAACTTAAAGCCCCAAGGTCACACAGCTGACTCGGGGCAGAGCCAGGGCATGAACCAAACCACAGAATCCCAGAGTTGGAAGGGACCTCAGAGGTCAGCGGATGAGTGTACGAATTTTTTTTTCACCCAAGGGACATCCTTAAGTAGGTATGAACAAGGAAGAGCCCAGGGCCCGCCCTCCCGAAACCACAAACCAATGTGTGGGGGCATCACAGCCACATAATGCAGACCCGACTCCAACAGCAGTTTATGCATCCGGATGTGGTCATCGGTCACTGCCTGGAGCCGGGCAGGGACCTTAGCTGGGTCCCACAGGAGGAAAGCTGCAGAGAGAGCAAGAAGGGAACAGCGTTACAGAACGGAGTAGGTAACCCTGGCCCAGTACCCTGCGGAGTAGTCATACATCATCTGTTAAAGACTTCTGGTGACAGGAAACTCATTCCCTCTTTCTTTTTTTTTTTTTCCATTCCCTCTTGAGATAGTGCATTTCACTTCTGGACAGCTCTCATCATTAGGAAGTCTCTCCCCTCACCTCCCCATTAATAAATCTCTCTCTCTCTCTCTCTCTCTTTTTTTTAGCAGTTTTTAATTTTAATACAAGAAGACTTTGCTGTCTTAATACCTAAATAATTTAGTTCAAGTTTGTGTTCCATCTCAATAGGTTACATGTAAATTCATCTGGGATTTTGATGAGCGTGTGTTGTGTCCACTAGAGCAGAACATAACCCTTCCACACTTTCTCATACTGTTTGGGTTTTGTCCGTGTCTTCATTAGGAAATTTTAGCTTGTTTGTTTGTTCTGATGTTGAGTAAGCATCTGCCTCCCTGAAGCTTCTCCTACCCGAGGCTACTAATTTTCCTCTCTAGAGGCAAACAGAATAAGTCTAATCCCTCTTTCATAAAATAATAATACTAATTATAGCTAACATTTTTATATAACACTATGTGCCAAGCACTGTGCTAAGCACTTTACAAATATCTCATTTGATCCTCATGACAACCCTGGGAGGTCAGTACTATTATCTTCATTTTACAGATGAGGATACTGAGGCAAACAGGTTAAGCAGCTTGCCCAAGGTCACACAACTAGGAAGTGTCTGAAGTCTTCCTGACTCTAGGCCTAGCCAATCCTGGAAGATAGTTCCATGTCCTAAGTCTTCTATTTCAGCTAAATATCCCCAGTTCAGTCACCTGGCATTGTCTTCAGACTGCTCTCCAAGTTGGCTGCTTTCCTGTGGCCTGCCTCAGTCCAGATTTGAGGAGGCCTCTCATGACCTTTCTCAGATCCCCACCTTTTCCAATCCTTCCCCCACCCCCCATCCTTCCCTGTGCTAGCTAAGGTCCCAGGCTGGACCAGGTTTCCAGGCTGGGGTTAATGCCTAGGTAAGGCTCAAGATCCCCACTCCACCCACCCGAGGTGCAGGCCACGACCTTGTCCACGCCATGGGCCTTCATGGCGGCCACAATGTTCCGGGTGCCCTCTGACATCACGGTGGTGGGACCTTGGAGGGGAGGATAGAGAGTGATGGTCACTGGTTGGAGGGGGTGGAGGCAGTGGGAGCGGTGGAGGTGGTGGAGGTGGTGGGGGTGGTTGTGGCTGAGGGGGCCAGGGCACAGGGACAGGCCGGGGACACAGGGGAGGTTCAGTACTCAGGTCACTGCCGGTGCCCAGCAATATAACGACAGCATCCTGCCCTGCCACAGTCTCATTCACGTTGGCTGCTTTCAGGACATCGCCCACCACCACCCGGGCTGGCTGGGGACCATCAGAGGGTAGCTTGGAGGGATCCCTCACCAGCACGGTCACTTGGTAACCTGGAGATGGAAGAGAGACAAGAGGAGAGATGGAGAGATCAGATGTTGTCTAGGGACTAGGAATCTGGGACTCTGCATCTTAGAATGGCCCAATATCAACCAATCAACTTGAATTTATTAATCACATACTATATGTCAGGCACTGTGCTAAGAATACAAAGACAGGTAAAAGAAACGAGTTCAAAGTCTAATGAGGTCCCTAATGGGGGAGACATGTGCAAACAATTATGTACAAATGAGATAATAGATAGGATGGATCAGGAGTGGTCTCAGAAGAAAGGCACTCTGATTAAGGAGGCCTAGAAAAGGCTTCATTCAGAATTTTAGCACTCCATAACACGAGAGGCAAGGTTGGTATGATGGAAATGGGCCCTGGATCTGGAGTCAGAGCCCTGGGCTCAGATGCTACCTCTGACACCTTTACTACCAAGGTGTCCTTGGGCAAGTCACTTAACCTGTTTGCCTCAGTTTCCTCATCTGTAAAATGACAGGGTTGGACCAGATGGCTTTTGAGGTCCCTTCCAGGTCAGATCCTAATTCCCTGGGGAGGTAAATAATGCAAGTAGGAAACAGAAGGCAAGGGTTTGAACTGAACACCACCAATCCGGAATTCTCTCCCTTGGCACCTACACCAAGTAGGCTTTCCTCACAGCTGCCCTGTGAGGCAAGACAGATATTACTATCCACATTTTACAAAGGAGGAAACTGAGGCTCAGTGACTTGTCCAAGGGTTGTAGGATGAGCATATGTTGGAGTTCCAGCTCCAAGACACCAGGCTTCCCCTACAACAGAGGCTGTTTGGGGGTCTCCTTATTATGGAGATTTGTGAAACGAAGGTCCAGGGACATGAAGATGTCCAGCCTGCCACACCCTCTTGTGTGCTCTCCCAGGGTGTAATCCTGATGGTGAGCAGCAGGGACGGGAGTAGCTGGGGGCAGGAGGAAGTTGGGAGAAGAATGACTCAGCAATTCCCAACTTCCTCACCTCCCCACACTGCCCCCCTACTCCTGAAATCCTAGTCAGCAAGAATATCTCCTCTTTCTTTCTGTCCCCTCTCCCTATCACATGTCACAAAAGGGGATCCTTGGACTCTCAGGGCTGGCAGGGGTGATTCTCTGGGCTGGAGGATAGGTTGGGGAGTGAGGAAGGATGCCAGAGGCACCCCCACCCACCCTTTTGTGGCCCTCAGATACCCTGTTATCTATCTCACCACCTGAGTCAGTTAATGTTTCGCCAGGCTGCTGGGTAGTCTATCTGTGGGGCCCAGACCAGGCAGGGAGCTGGTGTCATTAGCAAGGTCCCCTCCCAGGCCTCCCCAAAAGAAGCCTTTACTCCCCTTCCAAGTCCAGCCTCTCCTGGTTGTCCTGGGTTGTCCCATTCCAGAGTCTGACCTTATGAAATTAATATGACCCATGCTGGAGACAGTGTTAGGGCACCCATGGTGACTTCTGCTTATAATCCTCCCTCTAGAAAACCAAGTGTTCCCTATGACCCAGCCTTGTTTCTGTGTCCCACCCCCCCACAAAGATCAGTGGGCCCTAAAGAATCCCCTGGGCTCTGGCTCCATCCCCATGTCTCCCATAGCCCTATCCCTATGCCTCATTCCCATGTCTCCAACAGAGCCCCCAGTCCCACCTCTCAGTCCCCTGTGCCCCAGAGTTTCCTGTGTCCTACCCTGTGCCTCATTTCCAGGTTCCCTCAGAACCCCCTGTGCCCCATCTCCATGCTTGTTCCTGCTTTCCATGTGTCCTCCAAACTCCTTATACCTCACCCATTCTCTTCCTCAGAATCCCCTGTGCCCTGTTCCCATCCCCCTAACTTAAATCTAGTTCACTTGCATGGCATGGCATCACCTCCCTGGTGTCATGGTCCTCTTGGAGAACGAAGGACAAACAACAATTCCCGCCCGCTCCTCCGCCTTCTGTACTTTGCCCCTGTACTAAACTTCATACCCCTCAACTTTTCCCCTCTGTGCCCTCTCCCTTTGCCTCCTCTCCATGCCCCCCACCCCTGTGCTGGTCTCCACGCCCCTCCTATTTTCCTCTAACCTCTCAGAGCCCCACAGCCCTTCTCTGCATCTCCACAGGGTCCTCTATACTATCCCCCAGGTCCCAGGGCCCTTGCCCCATGCCTGCTTGCACAGCCTGAGCCAGGGTGGCGAGTCCAGTCCTGCCGGTGGCTCCAAAAATCGCGATCTTTTTCATGTTCATGCTGCCGGGGCCGGCGATGCTGTCTCGGGGAACAGAAACCACAGAGAATTCCGCGCCTCGCTGCGAAACGATAGACCCGAATCTAAAGGCCGGAACTCTGGTCGCCTGCCCCCTCAACCTTAACCAGACCCCACCCCCGGGGAGGCGGGCCAGCGAGGAGACCCGCTTCTAGACACGCCCCCTCCTCCTAGCCCGCCCATATCTAGGCTGTCCTGCGGTCCTCGTTAACCCTCGGATTTTAATTTAAAGGTCCCTAGGGTAGACACAGCTCTCTCCTTGGTGTGTGTCTGGCGAAAGCACAGAGCTGGTAGCTCACTCAGAGAAGTCCTCTACACCTTCATTTTACAGGTGAGAAAACTGAGGCAAAGAAATGGCTTCAATTTAATGTAAGCCAGTTCAGTTCAGCCAGAGTGTGTGTAAGGCACTGAGAGTATGACAGAAACAAAACAGTCCTGGCCTTCAAAGAGCTTTTTCTCGGTCAAAGTCCAAGCCAAATGGTTTGGAATGTATGTATTGTCCTCATCTCTCTCCTCTCCAGTCCATGCTTCCAAAGAGATATTCTTAAAGCATTAAGTCTGGCTTTGCTACTCCCCTGCTCAATAATTTCCAGTGGCTCCCTCTTACCTCCAGAATCAAATGCAAAATTCTCTGACTTTTAAAGCTCGTCCCAACTTGACTCCAACCTACTTTACCCGTTACTCTCCTTCCCCCTCTCTAGAGCCCAGTAGAATGTAAGCTCTTGACATCGGGACTCTTTCATTTTGTCTTTTTATTCCTAGTAACTAGCACAGTGCCTGTCACATAGGAAGTCTTTGGTAAATACTTTTTGTATTGGCTTGGTTTGGAACTGATTGGATGTGGGGGTGGGGGATGGGGAGAGGAAAGAATCGAGGATGACCTGAAGGTTTTGAACCTAGGTGACAAGAAGGGGCAAGTTTGTTGGAGGGACATATTTAGATAAAAGGAGATATATTCTCTTTGGGTACTATAGGGCTTAAGGGATGTTCCCGTGGAGCTGTCCAGCAGATAACTGGTATTGTGGAGTTTAGGAGAAAGATTAGGGTCGGATATTGAGGTTTGGGAATCACCTGTGTAGAGATGATCATTGAATCCATGGGAACGAGTGAGATCACTCAGAAAGAGCATGGGGGAAGGGTGGAGAATCAGGCCCAGGACATAACCATGGGGAATTCCTAAAACTAAAGATGGATGAAAATCTAGCAGTGGAGACTAAGAGGCCTGACAAGTAGGAAGAAAACCAGGAGAGGGCAGTGTCGGGAAAGTCAAGGGAAGCGTATCCTAAATGAAGCCGATGGTTGATGGTGTCATAAGCTGAAGAGAGGTCAATAGGGATAAGGACTGGGAAAAAGCCCTTGCAATCAGTAATTCCAAGTTCATTGGTAACCTTAGAAAGAGTGGTTTCAGTTGAGTGATAAGATTTAAAGTCAAATTGCAAAGGGCTGAGAAATGAGGAGATGGCGAGGAAATGGAAGGATGATTTTTTTTTTTTACTAAGCTATGAAAAGAAAAGAGATGTAGCACAACAGCTTGAGGGGAAGGCAGAGTTAAGGATGGAGAGTCTTGGGCATGTCTGTAGGTGGTGGGGAGGAGAGGTGAGACGGGCAAAGGAGCAAAGCTCCTGCACATGGGATGGGTAGGAATTAAGGGCACATGGAGAGAGACTGGCCTAGGCTTGGAGGAGGACTATCTCTTTCTCGCAGGAGAAGGGAGAGTGTGGGGTTGTGAGGAAGGGTTTTCAAAACCCTTAGGTATAGAATAAGGAAGAAAAGAGCTCTCATGGTGAATGACCTTGATTTTATTAGTAGAGGTGAGACTCAGTTGGAGGTGGGAGAGTGAGAAGAGAAGAATTTGAAGAGAGATAACTATCGGGAATGCAATTTTTTTAAAAAGTCAGTGAGAGACTAAAAGAATTATGAATGGCAGGGATGGTTCAGTCCTGATCAGACATCATAAGGGTTTCCAGCCAGAATAGTTGAGTGACTTTCTCCAGCAGTGTATAGCATAAGAGGAGTGGAAGAGGGGGATAGAAGGGGTGATACAAGTTTGTGGTTCAGCAGAGCATGACAAAAATGTGAGGGATTTAAAGGTAGAGTGTGAAATTTAACTGGTCAACCATGGGGTGGAAGACTGTGAAGGGAAGGAAAGTAGAGCCAAAGTAGGGCCAATTAACTGGGAGAAGAGGGAAAGGGAAACACTGGAGGTTATGATGAGGATGAAGAATAGGGCTGGGGAGAATGGAAGGCTATGATCGGAGAGAGGGATTTCAATGTTGAAAGTTATGGAGATAACATAGTGTTGGGTGATTGTGAACCCTCAAGTGCAGATGACCACCCTGTGGGTCCCCCGAGGTGAAGTGAAGTTGTAAGTCATGGGAAGTGAAGAGGCTGAGGATCTGAGGGGCCAAAGCATTCAAGCAGATGTCAACATGTATATCCCTGAATATGATGTCAGGAGTTGGGATTGAGAGGAAGACTGTAAGCCAGGCACTAAACTCTTCAAATAAGAAAGACTTGAGGCCTGGAGTCCCAATAAATGAATATCACAAGAATCTGGATCTGTGACATAAACTGATGGAGTGAATCTCAGAGGGTGTTGGGTACAAAAGGATGGTTTGGAAATGGCAGCAAAAAGCAAGGACTATATTTACTTCTCCCTTAGCTTAGTGTCACCTAGTGGGGGCATGAGGAAAGCACTCATCACTGGAGATGGTGGCCAAGGATTCCTTGTCTTTCAGAGAGAGCCAGGTTTCTCAGTGAAAGAAGATAGAAAAGGACTAGGAAGAAGGGGAGTTTCAGAGGCTCCATAGGGTATGGTAGAACTGGGAGAGAATAGGGCAGAGAACAGAGACTGAGGAGGAAAAGATGAGGTACTTGGGAATGAGGGGGGATGGGAAAGATGAGCTCCTCCCAGAGTCATGCTTAAAGTTAGTCATGACAAACCCAAGTTTTCAGAATCCAAGTCCTGTTCTTCCTAATGCAGTAGCTTGCATCTGTATACCTCTTTGCATCCCTATTGCTTGTCCTTTTGCTTCTTAGTGTTAACTTCATGTGTCTTATCAGTTGATCTGTCTGTGCATGGATTTATAGTCTCTGTCACCTGTTTCTGTCTGAACAGATTTCTGGGTGTCTGCTCCTGTGTTTGTGCCAGTCGGTGTCTCTTGTTTTTGTGTGTGTCTTTCAGAATCTGTCGCTCTATGCCTGTTTCTCCATCTCTCAAACTCTCTGCAGGCCTGCCTTTCTGTATTCCCTTGAGAGATAAACCCTGGAGACTAACACCAGTGAAGGGGAGAGACTTACAATAAGGGGCATCTGGACTGCTGAAGCCCACTACCCCTTATTTCTTTTGTGCCATTGGGCTGTGGTTGTACAGGGGCAGAGGTTGTGACTTCTGCCCATCTCTTAGCCTCAGTTTCTTCTTCTGTTTTTTTCAGTTGTGTCCCACTTTGTGACCCTGTGGACACCAACACTGGGTGTGGGGTTTTCTTGGCAAAGTTTCTGGAGTGGTTAAGTCAAGGTTAAGTGACTTGCGGCAGCTAGTAAGAGGTGTCTGAGGGTGGATTTGAACTCAGTTCTTCCTGACTCCGCCCAGCGCTCCATCTACTGAGCCACCTAGCTGCCTTTTTCCTTCAGTACTATGGCCAAAATCAAGCCCCGCCCCTTGAGGGTGGGGGCTGTTAGGAAGGACTTGCTCTAGAAGCGAGTGAAAGTGCTTTGAAGGCTCAGCACTAGCGACTGGAAGTTTGGACTTTCAGTTAGGAAGTTAGTGGTCCCTGCCAGAAGGTGGGAGGTGGTTCTTGAGATGAGAAGATTGTTTGAGGGTAAGTTGGGAGCAAGTTAGTGGGGCTGTATCATTGGCTGGACTTAGGGAGGCTCTAGCAGGTGAGGGCTGAGGGTGAGGATCTCCTTCTGGGTCTTCGGGGTAGGGGTAGAGGGGGAGCTTGGACCTTGTGTAACGAGGGTCAAGGTGGGGGAGGGATGAGTAGGTCTTCATGGTGGGGTCATAGGATAGAATAAAAGGGCTTCAGGCTGAGCTTAGGGGATCCAGGCTAGTGAAGGCTGGGGCAGGGGAGGGGTTGAGAGTATGAAGAACGTGGGGAGCTCCAGGTCACACGTGGTTTAGAGGGTCCCGCTGGAGGGGAGGAGGCTAGAAAAAAGGGACTCAGTGTTAGCTTGGGGGATTCAGGTTAGTGGGGGTGGAGTGAGACGGGAGCATGTGGGGGACCTGGAGAGGGGAGAGTTCTAGGTCACTTGAAGCTGAGGGGGTCAAGATGGTGAGGAGAGAGGGGATGGCTTGGGGGATCCAGGCTAGCGCGAGTTGGTGCAATGAAAACAGAGTACGAGGAGGGGCCGGGGGGCCGGGATCCCCGATCATGTTTGGGTGACGGAGTCAGTGGTGGTGGGGAGCTGAGCAGAGGGAACTTCCGATGAGCTCCAGGGGTCATAAGTCAGGCTGAGTAGGGCGTGAGGGGGTCCCTGGCCAAGTGCACCTTGGGGGATTTAGGGGGGCCCAGGGGCCAATCGAAGGTGGGGGTGAGAGGGCGGGCCGCTGCCGTGGATCCCGGCGGGCGGAGGGGAGCGCGCGGAGCTGGGGGCGGGGGGCCAGCGGCGCATCGGCGGTGGCGGCTGCGGCGGCGGCGCATGCGGCCCAGGCCCAAGCCCAGCGGCGGCGGCGGCAGCGGCGGCCAGAGGACCCGGGGCCAGCTGCAGCGGCATCAGAGGAAGGCGACGAGGAGGAGGGGTGGCCGGAGCGCGGAGGCAGCGGCCCAGGCCAGGCAGGCGCAGGTGAGACCCTGGGGCAGCAGGCCCTGCGCCCGGGGCAGAAAGGGATGGACGGCAGGGCTGGGACCCGGCCTGCCCTCCCTTTCCCTCCGCTGCCCTGCGGCCCCCACGCAGCCCTGGGCCGCCCGCACCTGCGGCAGGGGGGGAGGAGGGGGGAGCGAGGCGGAGGGCATCTTCCCACGGGCGTCCGCGTCCCCTGTGCTCTCTACCCTAGGCTCCGCGGGCCTGGTACCTCACTCCCTGTCCACCAACCCCATGGTCTGGGGGCAGCTCGCCTCGGGGGTGCGTGTATGTGCGGGGATGCAGGGACACACGTGTGCTAATTGGACCAATTCCCATGGGGCCGCTGTCTCTGGAGGACTGTGGGACAGGACAGGGTCAGGATGCCCTCCGAAACCCTGGGAATCTGTCTCACTCCCCTCTCATTCCGCGCTCATCTTAGTGTTTCAGAACTGCAGGTCGGGGGGCGGGTGTAGGTGTAAGACTGGAGGTCCTGAGGCCTGCTGGGGAGGGCGGGTCTGGTTGTAGAGACCAGAACAGTCACTTCCCCGCATTCACACACCCAGCCCCAGGCTCCCTCCAACCCAGTCCTAGCTTCTTATAACCACGTGGTGCTTTAGGCATCGCCAGGATCTCCCAGTCCTTGCCCTGTCCCTGCTTTTCTACGGTCCCAGTAGGCCCTGGAGAATATTTGCTATCTCCAGGGTCCAGCTCCTTCCCTCCCCTCTACCTTCTCTTGGTCTTCAGAGGAAAGAGTGACTTGTCCCCTTCTCCTTCTGTCTTCCTCCAGAGGTGAGTGTGTGAGAGCCAGGGACTACAGAAAAGATGGCTCATATGCCCAGAGGGCATATCACAGGATTAAGTCTTCCCCACTTCACCTCATCATCCCCAAAGCTAACAAAAAGAACTTCTTCCTGTCATGAGTATAGGATTTAGAAGGGGGCTTAGAAACCATGTGGTCTGTAATTCTCATTTTACAGATGAGGAAACAGAGATGAAACAACCCTGTCCCCTACATCTCAGGCCTACCCTGTGAGTCTGATCTCAGGCTCTTTTTATTGTTTCTCCCGCCCTCGCTTTCCCTAACTCAAGTCTCTGAATGATCCTTCTCCTGAACTGCAGAATCATAGAATTTAGCATGTCTGAGCTGGAAGAAACCTAAGAGTTTAGCTTCTGTTCCCCCTTTGATCACTCTCTGTCCTTTCCCAGAGTTCTTAGTCTTCTAGTCACATCTCCAGACTACATTCTCTGCCCCCATTCCCTCACTACCTACTCATTTTCCAACCTGTAAGAGCCTCGGCTTCCAGCCCTTCTCCTGCCTCGAAACTGTGCTCTTAAAGGTTACTGCTAATCTCTTGCTCAATCCCTCAGTCCTTTCCCAGTCGTCTTCCTCCTGGATCTTTGTCCAGCTTTTGACATGGTTGCTAGCATCTCCCTTCCGGACACTCTGTCCTCCCTTGGCTTGGGTGGCATTGATCTTTCCTGGTTCTTGTCTTCTTTGCAGGGGTCATCATACATTTTCCTGTTCTTTAAGCATGCAGCCTTGTCTTATGGCTAGCCAGCTGCTACTTCTTCCTCACCTAATCCTTATGATTTAGAAAATCACCAGCTGCCACCTGGAAAACCATCTCTATCTCCTGCTCTTAGCCCTGCTCTTTCATCTCCGTCTACCCCAGTCTTAGCCCTCCCAGGGATCCATCCAGCTGCACCCTCCCCTTGCACAGGACTCTTTGGAACCCTCATTCTGTCATCAGTCAGGCACATACTGGGCTCACTGGTTGATTAACAAACTACCCTTCATCTTAGACCTTCTCTGTTGGGGCACTTTCCTTCGTCTGCTACTCAGGGAAAACTGGCTCCCCTAGGAGATGCTACCTCCTTGGGCATTCTCTCCGCGATTGGATGCCCTTCCTCATTCCCCCTCCCCCAACTGAATTAGCAGGGGTAGGAAATATGCTCCTTGCTTCTCAGGGTCATTTCCAGACCCTACCACTGCTGCCGGCACTCAGAATCCTTTCCTCTTTTGAGGTTCACTCCTCCCAGATCTATCCCCCATCTGGATCTGGGCAGGAGTTAGCTACCAGCCTCTTCCTTTGTCAAGGAATTAACAATCTTTTTTTGAAATTAATTTATTTTGATTTATCAACAATCACTTCGATATGCTTTTGAGTTTAAAATTTTTCTCCCCCTTCCTCCCCACCACCCTCCCCAAGATGGCGCAAAATCTGATATAGGCTATACATATACTTTCCTATTAAACATATTTTCACATTAGTGATGTTGTAAGTAAGAATTAGAACCAATAAGAGGAACTACCAGAAAGAGGAAACAAAACTCAACAGAAGAGAAAAAAAAATAGTAAATAGTATGTTTTGATCTGCATTCAAACTCCGTAGTTCTTTCTTTGGATGTGGATAGCATTTTCCACCACGAGGCCTTTGGAGATGTCTTAGATGCTTGTATTGCTGGGAAGGGTTAAGTTTATCAATATTAGTCATAACACAAGTGGATGTTATTGTGTATAATGTTCTCTTGGTTCTGCTCACTTCACTCAGCATCAGACCATACAAGTCTTTCCAGGTTTTTCTGAAGTCAGCCTGTTCATCATTTCTTATAGCACAGTAGGATTCCATTATATTCACAACAATCTTCTTTAGAACCGCAACTTCTACCCTTATACTTGGAGACTTCAATATATGTATGTTTCCTTATCAACTTCTTCAACCGCCATGAGTTACACCCTTACTCACAGCACAAAGGTGATCACACCCTTGGTCTCACCATCACCCATGAATGTTTCACTCCCATGAACCACGAATCCCTTTATTTGGCCCATAATCTCCTATCCTTCCATCTTCCCCTGAGTCTCACCTCTTCCCATTCTATTCTTTGCCCTTACTATCACCTCTGGTTCCACTGTCCCTTCTCCAAGGCCATCATCTCACCTTGGCTTTATTCCTTTCCCAGTCTTGGTCCTGGAGTTAATCAGGTCAACTATACACCATCCTCTACTTTCTTGACCTCTTGCCCTGTCACCAATTATTTCTTTCTAAATCCTCACCATGCTTGGGTTTCTCCCATCCTCTGTCTTCTCCACTCTTACCCATTTCAGCAATTTCAGTGGTGCTGCAATAGTCACATAAACCCCCTGACTGGGTCTGCCGCAAATGGATATTATCCAATCCCAATTGGGTTCTCATTGCCACGAAGCAATCCTATTTACTCTCCCCTGATGGACTTTAAGTCAGTAACTACTCCAAACCTTTCTTCTCTCCATAAGCTTCCCACACGACCCCCTCCTCACTCCCTCCTAGAAAAGGACCTTGTCCCATAACTCTATGGAGAAAATCAAGACCATTCAATGTGATTTCCCTCTCCTCTCCTCCTCTATATCTCAAGATAACCTTTACATTCTTTGTCCTCTCTTCCTTTGCCCCAATTTCTTCTCCTTACTAAGTCTAACTCCTCTATTTGTGCTCTTGATCCCATCCCTTCCCTTTTCCTCTAGCAGCTCAAACAAGAAGTATTTATTAAGCACTTACTATGTGGCAAGAACGGAGCTAAGTGCTGGAGATATGGAGAAAGGCAAAAACAGTTTCTGCCCTCAAGGAGCCTCCATTCTAATGCACAGAAGAGGGACTGAACCTGGCCTTTCAGTAGCACACAGAACTCCTTTGGTTGTTGAAGTTCCTTTGTCCTAAGGCACCTTTTCAGCAACTTAGAGTCTTTGAGAGAGATTTAGAGCACTGAGGGGTTAAGTGGCCTGTCCAATGTCACCCAGGATGTGTCACAGGCAGGATCTGAAGCAAGGTCTTCCTGACTTTGAGATCAGCTTTCTCTCCACCACACCATGCTGCTTCCCATAAGCAAATAGGTACATACAAGATACATACACAGTGGATGGAAGGTGACTAAGGGGGAAGGCCCCAGAATAGGGGCAGCTAAGTGGTTGAAATGGACAAAGTGCTGGGCCTGGAGTCAGGAGGACTTGAGTTCAAATCTAGCCTTGGACACTTACTAGCTGTGTGACCCTAGGCAAGTCACTTAACCTCTGTTTGCCTCAGTTACCTCAAATGTGAAATGGGGATAATAACAGCACCTACCTCCTAGGGTTTTTGTGAGGATAAAATGAGATATTTGTGAAGTGCTTCACACAGTGCCTACCACATAGTAGGCATTATATGAATGTTAGCTATTCTTCTTCTTATTGTTACTTAAGCACTTTGCTATAGAAATTCTAGTTATTATTATTATCTTCCAATTCCTTCTAATCTACTGGCTCCTTCCTTGCTTTGTGTCTGTCTCATCCCTAAAATATCTTAACCTGATCACAGGCTCTCATACTGTATCCATCCACTTTTTCATAGTGAAACACCTAGAAAGAGCTGTCCATACTCATTGCTGATCTTCCCACTTATTTTTCAACCCTTTGCAGTCCAATTTCCAACCTCATCACTCAACCAAGCTTCTTTCTTCAAGGCTAGCAAAGTTCTCTATTTAAAAAAAATTCTTGCTGGCTTTTGCTTTTATATTATGTAGGTTTTTACTACAGCATCTTTCCCTTCCCTGCTCCCTTCCAGGGGGATATCTCTTATAATAAATCATAAAAAAGAAGAAGAAAAATTTCAGCAAAGCCAATCAACAAATCACAAAAGTCTAAAGTTATATGCAGCATCTCATACCCATGGCTCCCCACCTCTGTTAAGTGGGAGGAGGTGTCTCCTCATGGGGCTTCTTTGGAGCCAAGCTTAGTCATTAAAATTCTGGGCATTCCATTTGTATTATTTTATGGGGTTTTTTTTTTCACTTACATTGTTGTCATTTTGTGAATTGTTTTTTGCCTCTTTTTGCATTCCCAGCACATAGTAGGCACTTAATAAATGTTTATTGGTTGACTGCACATTATTTTCCTGGCTCTTCACATTCCTTCTCTTTGCATCAGTTGGTATAAGTCTTCTCTGCCTTCACTATCTGCACATGCTCTGAATCATTCCATTCATCAGGCGCTTCTAGGAGGAGCCTTACCAAAGGGATAGAATCCCAGGACTGAGCCCTCATAACCCAGCTCAGCCCCTCGTGCCATCTGTGTTTATCATATTCATTGTTTCTTGTAACACAGTAGTATTTCATTACATTCATGTACTGCAGTTTGTTCAGCCACTCAGGCATCCACTTTGTTTCCAGTTCTTTGCTGCCAAAGAAAGTGCTGCTATTGATATTTTGGTGTGTAGGAGGACTTTATTTTTGTCATTGACCTCCTTTAGGTAAATGTCTAGAAGTGGGACCCTCTGGGTCAAAGGCCATGGACATTCTAGTCACTCCTTTCAGCATTTGACACTTTGACCAACCCTTCCTCCTAGATGTTCTCTTTTTCCTGTTCTTTCTCTTGATTCTCCTTGGTTCTATGTATCTATTCCTTCTCAGTCTCCTTTGATGTCCTACCCATTTCAATTGTGGATGTCACCTAAGATTCCCTCTTTTTTTTTTTTTTTGGAGGCAATAAGGGTTAAGTGACTTCTCCAGGATCACACAGCTAGTTAAGTGTCCAAGGTCAGATTTAAACTCAGGTCCTCCTGACTCCAGGGCTGGCACTCTATCCACTGCAGTGCTACCTAGTTACCCCATCCCCCAAGATTCTCTCTTGAGTTTTCTTCCTTTATCTCTCCATACCCTTGCTCTTGGTTATCATCAGCTCCTGCGGGTTCCATTGTCATTCGTCAGCCCATGACTTTGGGGTCTGCATATCCAACTCTAATGTCCGACCCAAATTCTGTTTTCACATCACCAAGTGGGAAGGACAGCTAACCCACTGACAGTCAGGCCCCACAAGATCTGGACAGGCTAGTGCATTGCAATGAATCTAATAAGACAGAATTTAATAGTGAATAATGGAAAACTTGACATGGCTTCAAATGGTCAAAAAAAAAGATAAAAAGAAAAAAAAACCTAAGGATGGGGAAGGTATGTGTAGACAGTTCTGAAAAAGAGCCTGAGGTGTTAGTAGACTACAAGGTCCTGTGAGATAGCAGAGTGATGGGCCAGCCAGGAAAATGAATGAGCCAAAGCTCATTAAGAGAGGCAGAGCTTCTAGGAATAAGGGGGTGAGGGTTACAATGTCGTCTGCCCTAGTCAGAACACAGCTGGACTGTTGTGGCCAATTCCAGTGGCCAGAGTTTGAGAGGACATCAATGAGCTGGAGTGTTCAGAGCGGGGCATTGAGGATGATGGAAATCTTTCAGCCCATGACATGAGGACCATTTGAAGGAACCGGGGATGTTTAGTTCAGAGGAAAGGTAGCTATCATCAAGGGTTTGAAGGACTGCCTGGTGGAATAAGGATGAGCTTTGTTTTGTTTAACCTCAGAGGGCAGAAGTAGAAGCAATGGGGGGAGGGAAGTGAAGGGAGTAGGGGATTGCGAAGTGGTTAATTTAGGTTTGGTTTCAGAAGAAACTTCCCACCAATTAGGGCTGTTCCAAGTGCAGGGGGCTGCCTTGAGAAGCAACGGGTTTCCTCTCAGTGGATTTCTTCAAGCACAGGCTATGGTCACTTGCTAAGGATGCTATAATAGGGATTCCTTTTGGGTATGGGTTAGACTGGATTCCACGGAGGGTACATTCAACTCCAAAATTCTGTGATTCTTTGACCTATTAGACTTCTTCCATTAGCTATCCCATTTCATCTTGACATATTCAACACAGAATTCTATTTCTGCCTCCCACTTTCTGACTTCTCTCTTGTTGCTAAAGGCACCACCACTTGTCCAAGTACCCAGATTCACAAGGCAGGTGTCATTCTCCATTTTCCCCTCTCCCTCGGTTCCCATGTCCAATCGACTTTTAAGTCTTGTCATATCTCCCAACTGGCTCCACTCCACTCACACAGCCACTCCACTCTCTCACTTGGACTATGTAAATGCCTTGGACTGAGTTCAAATCCTTTCTCAGACACTTACTAGCTATGTGACCCTGGGCAAGTTACTTAAACTCTGTGAGTCTCAGTTTCCTCAACTGGAAAATAATAATAGAATCTATTCCACAGGATGGTTGTGAGGACCTGATAAGATGACACACATAAAGCACTTTGAGGACCTTTAAGTACTGTATAAATGCTAACTAATATTAGTATTTCTCTGCCTCCTGTTGCTATTCTTTTGCTGTTCCTAAAGCAGAGGTTCAACTATGTTATTCACCTGCTCAAGAAACTGCAATGGCTCCCTATCACCTTTATGACCAAACCCAAACTTCTCTTTTTGGCATGTAGACTGGCTCCAGCCTCCCTCCTTTTCAGGCTCATGAGACCATGTTATTCCCTTTCACACACTTCATTACCACTGCCCTGACCTACTTGCTGTTCCCTGTTTATCACCTTCCATCTCCTCATTTCCTCGTCCTGTGACTGTGCGCCGGCTGGCTGTCCCCTGGCTCTGGAAAGCTCTTCCTCTTCCCCTCTGCTTTCTGAGATCCCTTGCTTCCTTCCCAGGTCAGCACACGGGGTGCCTTCCTGACACCTTCCGATGATTGTACCCTCCCCTCCAAATATCGCTCTTCATTCATCTTGTAAATATTCTGTATTCATATGTCTATGTGTCTGTTGTGTTTCCTCTTCCCCCAATAGAATGTAGTCTTTGAAGTCAGGGACTGTTTGGTTTTGCATACCCAGTTCCTGGCTCATGGGGATAGGAAGTGAACTTGAGATTTCAGTGGTAATTGACATTACCAATCTATTAATTCAAGATGGCACCTCCTCTGTGGTCTTGTAGCATTGGACAATTGGTCTTCTAAGTGAAGTGCCTTGCCCAGGGTCACACAGTCAGTATGTGTTAGGGGAAGGACCCAAGTCTTCCTGGCTTTGAGGCCACAATGCTTCCCATCTAGTGCATGATGAATGTTCAGTAAATGATTGTTGGACGAATGTCTGGGTTGCTCAGGACTCTTCTCTGTATCCTCTCCCTTGGTGAGCTCATCTGCTCCTATGTGTTCATAAGTCACTTATGCCAATCTGATTCCCAGATCATATACCCAGTCCCCATCTCTTTCCTGAGGTCTAATTGCTTGTTGGACATCTTCTCTTGGATCCCCCACCAGTTCTGCAGACTCAATGTATCCAAAACAGACCTCCTTTGCTTCCTTCCCCAAACCTACCCCTCTTTCAGTTTCCCATTTCTCTTCGGGGCATTGCCATCTTCGTCTTACTCACCCGGGCACATAACCCACAAGTCACCATTGACTTGACACTCTCTGACTCTCCTCAGATCTAATCAATCACCAACTCTTGTCCAGTCTATCTCTGTAACATCTCTGGACCCTGCTCTCTTCCTCCTGTTGGGATGGTTTCCCCCATTCAGGCCCACATCACCTCTTGCTAGACTATTGCCCTAATTGGATGCCTTCTTAGCTTTAAGTCTCTCCCCCTCTCCAACCCATCTTCCATGATGCTGTGAAAATAATCCACGTAAAGACAAGTCAGACCGTGTCACTCCCCTGGCCAAGAATAGTCGATGGCTCCCTATTGTCTGTCTGATAAAATAAAAAATCCCCAGAGTGGCATTCCCAGTCATGTTCCAGCTGACTTTTCCAGGCTTACTACACGTAATTCCCCTTTACAAACTCTGTGTTCTGGCAGCTAGGTGGCACAGTGGATAGAGCTCTTGGAGGCAGAGCTAAGAGGACTTGAGTTCAAATGCAGCCTCAGACACTTACTTGCTAATAATGACCCCAGGCAAGTCATTTAACCCCTCTTTGCCTCAGTTTCCTCATCTTAAAATGAGGATAACAATAACACCCACTTCCCAGGGTTGCTGTCAGGATCAAATGCGATAGTAAGATGCTTACTTAGCCTGGCACCTCGTAAGCACTGTATAAATGTTAGCTGTGACTAGTACTAGTAGTAGTGCTATTATTACTTTCTTTTACCTGAACTTGGTCTCCCCGCTCCTTGCCTCCTCACTATACCTTCCTCACTTCCTCTTAGAATCCCTGGCTTCCTTCAAGGCTCTGCTCATGTGACACCTTCCTCCTTTGGACAACCTTTTCTGACCTCCCAAGCTATTACTGCTTTCTCCTTCCTCTTCAAATGATTGTGAATAGAAACTCCGTGAGGGTGCAGGCTATTAGTTTTTCCTCAATAGCCCCATTGCCTGACTCTTATAAGGCATTTCAGAAATGTTCATCGGATGGGGCAATATAGGATGGGATGGGATGTCATGGACACGACCCTAACTTTCCAGCCTTCTCTGACATGGTTGCCCTTCTCTCTCTATAGAGGGCTGTCCTCTACAGCCAGACCACCCACATCTCTGTTCCCCAGACTCACTCTGTGCTCTCTCATCTCCATGCTGTTGCTCAGGCTGTTTCCAGGGCGCAATGTCTTCCCTCCTGCCACAAGGAGAAGGAAGGCAGCCCAGTAGGAAGAGAGTGCAAGCCCTGGCCAGCTCCGAGGGTTTGGGTTCTAGGCAGTTCCCTATCTCTGGGATCCCGGGTCAGTCACTTAAAGTCTCATCTGTAAAATAGATGGCCTCTTCCAGCTCCAGATTGTAAAATGGGAAGACTGGGCCAGATGACCCCCATAGTCGCTTCCAGTGACTTCACAATCAGTAGTGAGCATCCCTCTTGGGTGACACATACCATTTTTCTGTCCCTCTCTAATGAATAGATCTTAGAATAACTGAATTATAGTTATCTGTGTGTATGTTATGATTTACTGAGCTCTCTGCCCCAGGGCTTTGCACGTGGTGCCAACGTCACATTTTACTGAATGAATGGATGGATGGACAAATGGGGAGAGTCGGGCATGGGAGCAGCGATGCCATAGGCTGTTTAGGTGAACTGATTTCAGGGATGCCTGGGGCCCATGTCTGTGCTATGAGGAGGCTGGGTGGGGGGCTGGTAGTGCTGACCCCAGATTGAGACATTTCTGATGGATCTCCTTCTGTCCCTTCCAAAGGCCTGCACATTCCCTGATGGCCCACATGCCAGGGGGACCTGGGGAACTGGACAACATGGAGGGGCCGCCCTCAATCAACAACAACAACCCCACCCGATGGGAGAGCCCTGAGCGAGCCTGGGATCGGGAACCCACAGCGGCCCCACCGACGGCTTCTGGGTCAGGCAACGCAGCTGCCTCTCTCTTCGAGTGTTCTCGGATCAAGGCCTTGGCAGGTGGATGATGGGAAGCCAGGGAACTGGGGCAAGTGGGGACCAGAGGCTGGGGAACTGGAGACAGTAGGAGTAGAAGTCTAGGGAGCTGGAGTCAAGTGGAGACCAGAAGTCAGGGAGTGAGTTCAGGAGAGGATCAGAAGCCAGGGAATTGGGGCGATGGGGAGCTAGAGGCTATGGAACTGTGGGAGGCAGGGACAGGAGGCCTTGGACTTGGGGCACAGTGGGTGGAGAGGTCTGCCCAGGCTGGGGAAGAAGCAGGATGACCTTGATCCCTAGATGAGCGGGAGGCGGTGCAGAAGAAGACCTTCACCAAATGGGTGAACTCTCACCTGGGGCGTGTGGGCTGCCGCATCAGTGACCTGTATGGAGACCTGCGTGATGGTTATGTGCTTACCCGACTTCTGGAGGTGCTGTCAGGGGAGCAGCTGGTGAGGAGAGGCTGGGCTGGGGCCGGCTGGGGAGCAGGAGGCCCCGGGGACCTGGAGCCTAAATATTAGAGGGTGAGAAAGGACTGTCTGCATTCTCTTTCCCCAGCCACGGCCCACACGGGGCCGGATGAGGATCCATTCCCTGGAGAACGTGGACAAGGCATTGCAGTTCCTGAAGGAGCAGCGTGTCCATCTAGAGAATGTGGGCTCCCATGATATTGTGGACGGAAACCACCGGCTCACCCTGGGGCTGGTCTGGACCATCATTCTTCGCTTCCAGGTAGTCATGACCCAGAAATGTCTCTCCCCAGGCGAGGGTGGAAGCATTGCCCTGATACAGAACCTTGTCTCTGGAGCTGTCCCTTGCTCAAACCTTGAAATTCCTCTCTTAAGTCCAACACAGGAGTCTGGGATTCCTGTCTTTCCTGATCTAAAGCCCAAACTTAGTGCCCCACATAGGAGTCTCAAAACTCTTACTCGGACCTCAAATCTCAATTCTCAAGCCTTGATTCATGAACCTGGGATGCTTACCATGACTCAGAACTCAATCCTAGAACCCTCATCTAGATTTTTACAGCTCTTGCTCTGACCTCGAACTCAGTCCTGCAACACCTTTCCTCACTCAGGAATCTGGAACACTCACTATGACCTAGAACTCCTGACTACCAGTCTGGAACTCTTACTCTGACCCAGAATTCAATCCTAATATCCCTAGCTAGGAGCTTTAATCTTTCACTCTGACTTAGGACTCAATCTTAGAACCCTTACCTGTGAATTCGCAACTCTTGCCCAGAATTCTACTAAAATTCCCAACTGGAAATAGAACCCAGCACAGGCATCTCCCCTCCCCCTTCCCCAGGACTTTGATGTACTTGCCCTGACCTAGAACCATCACCTGGGAGTCTAAAAAAATTTTCACTTCGACCTAGAACATTCTCCTTGCTGGGAGCCTGGAATTCTTATTGTGACCCAGATTCTAAAACTCCCCATGCCCAGGAGGCTACAATTTTCACCCTGACTCAGAACCCATTTCTGGAATCTGAAGACCCTGAGAATCCAAACCTTTCATTCTGACCCAGATATGATCCTATAACTTCTATTCACTATAGGACTTTCTCCTCTTTCTTTTAGAGGATAGGTATAACAGTGGTATTCCAGCCTTAACTCTTACCTCTGGCTCCCCAGGAGTCTGACGTGCTTACCCTAACCTAGAATCCATACCTGGAGATCTGAAAGACTTATTCTGACCTAGAGCATTCCCTTACCTGGGAGTCTAGTGCTCTCATCCTGTCCCAGAAGCAAACTCAGAATTCTCCCCTGGAAGCCTTAATTCTTCTTGTTTCCCCCCACTAGCAATAAAGTGTTTATTGTTCTCCCTCCTATATACCTTCACCCTAGTTGTATGATGCTGGACAGGTCACTTAACCTCTGTCTGCCTCAGTTTCTTCAACTGTAAAACAGGGATATTAATAGCCCTTACCTCTCAGGGCTGTTGTGCGGATCAAATAAGATGATATTTATAAAGTGCTTAGCACAGTGCCTGGTACCCGGGAGACACTAAATAAATGCCTTTTCCCTTTTCTTCCTAGTCAAACAAAAGAAAATTATCTTATTGGTTATGTCCAAAAAATGTGTGCTTCATTCTGCATATTTAGTCCCTTAGCTCTCTGTCAGGAGGTGGGGACCATTCTTTAACATTGGTTCTTTGGAATCCTGGTTGGTCATTGTATCGGTCAGAATTCTTTTGTGTGTGTGTGTGTGTATGCTTAATTCTTTTTTTTTTTAATGATTATTTATTTTTAGTTTTCAACATTCACTTCCATAAGATTTTGAGTTTTAAATTTTCTCCTTCTCCCTCTCCTCCCCCCTCCTCAAGACAGCATGCAATCTGATATAGGCTCTACTTACACATTCATATTAAGCATATTTTCACATTATTCATGATGTAAAGAAGAATTAGAACTAATGGGAGGAACCACAAGAAAGAAAAAACCAAAACAAAACACCAAAAGAAAAGGAGAGCAAATAGTCTGCTTCCATCTGCATTCACACTCTATGGTTCTTTTTCTGAATGTGGATAGTATTTTCCATCATGAGTCTTTTGGAGTTGTCTTAGATCCTTGCATGGCTGAGAAGGACTAAGTCTTTCAAAGTTAGTCATCACACAACGTGGCTATTACTGTGTACAATGTTCTCCCAGTTCTGCTCATTTCAATCAGCATCACCTCATATAAGTCTTTCCAGGTTTTTCTGAAGTCTGCCTGCTTATCATTTTTTATAGCACAATAGTATTATTGGTCAGAATTCTTAAGTCATTCAAAACCATTTGCTTTTACGATGTTGGTGTTATAGTATAAATTGTTCTCCTGGTTCTGTTCACTTTGCATCAGTTCATATAAGTCTTCCCAGGTTTCTCTGAAACCATTCGCTTCATAATTTCTTACAGCACAAGAGCATTCCATCACATTCACATACCATAACTTGTTTAGCCATTACCCAATAGGACAACCCTTCAGTTTTCAATTTTTAGCTACTAAGAAAAGAGCTGCTATAAATAATTTTGTACATATAGGACTTTTTCTCTTTCTTTTATCTCCTTAGGGTAAAGGCATAACAGTGGTATCCCAGCCTTAACTCTTACCTCTATCTCAGGTCCCAATCATACCCCCCCCCATCTGTATTGCATTCTCTCTGACCCAGAACCCATTTTCCTGACAAAGCCTGGAACTTTTTAAAAATAGATTTTTACTGATATATTTTGTTTTTAACATCACCTATATCTTCCACACTATCTATTTCCCCTATCCCCCAAAGACATCGTTTATAATAAGGATTGTTAATATAGTATTTTATTTTTTCTAATTCCATGTAAAGACAATTTTCAACATTCATTTTTATAAGATTTTGAGTTCCAAATTTTTCTCCATTCCTCCTCTCTCCCCTCTCCAAGTGGTAAGGTACATGCACAATCATGTAAAACATATTTCTACATTAGTCATGTTGTGAAAGAAGAAACAGAAGAAAAGGAAAAAAAAACAAAGAAAGTGAAAATAGTGTGCTTCAATTTGCATTCAGATCCATTAGTTCTTTTTCTGGATGTGGATAGCATTTTCCCATATGATAAGGAATTTTTAAAAGAGGAAGAAAAAATTCAGCAAAATTAATCAATATATTGAAAAAGTTTGACCTTATTTCTATACAGTGCTTCCTACCCATGAGCCCTCACCTCTTCAAAGAAGTGGGAGAAAGTCTTATACTTCTTCTGAGCCAGTCCCAACCTAGAGCTCCTTCTCAGGATCTAGGGGTGGGGTTGGGGAGGAGGAGAATTTGGGATTTATAGCCCATATCCAGAAGAGCCTTGTTCTAGGACCCTGCCCTAAGCCAGAATCCAATTCTAGTATTTTGTTCATCCTGGATTCTGGATCCCTGTTCAGCATCTGTGAGAGATGGTCTAGAACAGCACTACCCCAAGAACTCGGGCCTCCATCCTAACCCTATGCAATTTATTTATTTATTCATTTATTTATCTATTTATCTATCTATTTATTTATTTATTGGTGAGGCATTTGAGGTTAAGTGACTTGCCCAGAGTCATGCAGCTAGTGAATGTTATGTGTCTGAGGCCGGATTTGAACTCAGGTCTTCCTGACTCCAGGGCCGGTGTTCTATCCACTGCACCACCTAGCTGCCCCCAATTGAAATTATTTTGGCAATCCCTTATTAAGCACCTGCTGTGTGCAAAACACTGTCCTAGGGGCTGAGTAATAGTTAACATTTCTATAGGCTTTCAGGTTTATTAAGCAATTCACATATATCTCCTTTGAGAGTGTGTATTACTATCCCCATTTTACAGGTGAGAAAAATGAGGTTCTGAGAAGGTGGTTTCAGTTCCCCTTGATTCTTCGATCTTTGCTAGTCCATGCTGAAAGCTCTCTCTAGGATCTAAAGCCAGCAACTCGACCTCCCTGAGATGTCTATTGCTCTGAGAAGTCTTGTGGTCCCCCAAAGTGTATGTGTCGGTCTAGACATCATCTTCTCCCAGCTTACGCCTTCCTTCCTTCCCCCAGATTCAGGTCATCAAGATTGAGATGGAGGACAATCAGGAAACACGGTCTGCCAAAGATGCCCTCTTGCTCTGGTGTCAGATGAAGACAGCGGGGTAGGGGCTCCCCTGCCCTCTTCTGGGACCCCCTCCCCTTCTCAGAGTATGGAAAAGTCTTCCGGTGGGAAGAGAGGGAGGGAGCTCTGGGCTGGGAGGCAGACTGCAGAGGGAGGGTGGATGTGAATGGATGGGCAGAAGGTGCCTGATGGGTAAAGTGGCCTCTCTTTCTGTCCTTCTCTGTCTTTCTGACTCTCCTTTTTCTGTCTCTCTCCCTCTCCCCTTCTCTGTTTCTCTACATCCTTGGTCCTCTTTCCATGTATCCATTTCTTTCACTTTGTGCTTTCCTGTCGAATTGTCTTTTTTTTTTTCCTCCCCTTTTCCATGGCTCTTGGTCTCTCGAACTTGCGTTCTTTCTCTGAGTCTTTTTGCATTTTTTTCTCCTCTCTCTCTCTCTCTCCCTCCTTCCTTCCCTCCCTCCCTCCCTCCCCCCTCTCTCTGTTGCTGCCTATCCTATCTCTTCCCCTTTTCTGTTTCCCTCTATATGTGTGGCTGTTTCTGTCTCTTCCTATCTCTCTTTATTTCTGTGTGTCTCTGTCTAACTCTCTGGGCTTCTTTCCATCTCTTTTTTTTCCTCCTTCTGTCTCTGTCTCTCTCTTTTATGTTGGCATCAATCTCTACCTTGTTCTTTCCCTGAATCTCTGTCTCTTTCCTTGAATTTTGATTTCTATCTTTCCATCTGTCTGCCTGTTTGCTTCTTGGTCACTTGTATCTGTGCGTCACCCCCCCCCCCCACCTCCTACCCACCCTCAGTTACCCTGAGGTGAACATTCAGAATTTCACCACTAGCTGGAGGGATGGCCTGGCCTTCAATGCTCTCATTCATCGACACAGGTAGATGCCCTGCCCTTGTTCCTGCCTCTGTATACACAGATATATGAAGAAATAGCTCTCCCCACCTACCACACCCCGTGTCCTTCCTGGCACTGGCACAGTGTTCTATCCCCCTCAGGCTGGGAGCTGTTCTGGGTCTGGGGCTTCCCTGTTGACACACCTCCACTTTCACTGCCCTCCCCTCTCTGTTCCCATCCCCAGGCCAGACCTAGTGGACTTCAGCAAACTCACCAAATCCAATGCGACCTACAACTTACAGCGGGCGTTTCACACTGCTGAGCAGCAGCTGGGGCTGGCCCGTCTACTTGACCCAGAAGGTGAAGTTTCTTCTCTGGCTGTCCCAGAACTCTCAGCATCCTCACTCTAAATCTCTTGTATCCTAGCTGTAGCCCCCAGGAAATTAAGACATAGACAGTCAGAGCTAGAAGCGATGTTAGAACATACAGAATGTTGGCACTAAAATGGACCTGAGTGCTTGAAAGGATTGTTCAGATAGGACAATTGAGGGCCAGAGAAGGAAAAAGCCATTCCCAAAGTTGGGAAGCCAGGGCAAGAGAGGCAGCCTAGCCTGGTGGGCAGATAGCTAGCCTCAAAAAGGAAGACCAAGCCAAGGGAACTCTTTAAGACACTAAAGTCCTCCAGAGAAAGAACTGATAAATAGGAGTATGTATAGTATGATTTTACACATATATACAATTTTGTGTCTAATGATAGCCATCTCTAAGGTGAGGGGTGGGAAGAGAGGGAAAAAATATAAAAAGTGCGCAGCAGAGAACAAAAGAAAATGTAAAGGAAGCATAGAAAGCTGAGTAGTACTTATATAGTTTTTGAAAAAAAAGTAAACAGTGTGAAATGTAAATTCATGGTTTTATAGTGAACCCTCTTTTTAGCTTGTGCTGTGTACATGGAAATGTTCTCTCTTTTTAAAAATTTTATGTACTTAAGTTCAAAGTGAATACTTTTTGTTCTAAAGACACTAAAGTCCAGAAAAGGTGCTGACCTGCATGGGCAGAAGGAGTTTGTCATGGGGAGCTTCCTTTAGTGATAGTTAAAAAAGAAAAAAGAACAGAGGTGGATTAGAACCCAGGTCCTTAGACTCCACACTTAGTGTTATTTCCATAATGGGAGTGGAACAAGACCAGTGTTTTATTGGCATAAGGAACTCCCAGGTCAGGAATGCCCTTCTCCCGATACAGGTTGGCACTTTCATGGACCTTATGGTCTTAGACAGTTGTCCAGAATATTAAGAGGTTAGACTTGCCCAGATTCTCTAGCCAGTTTGTGTCAGCTGGACCCAAACCCAAGTCCTCCTGGCTTTGGGGCCAGCCCTCTATCTACTACTATGCTTTACATTTCCACTGCCCTAGTGTTTCCCATCCCATTCCCCGCCAACAAAATTCTCTAGCACTTTTCTGAGATCTGATTACCAAGTTGCCTTCTCTTCCCCAAGTGTCTTGTTGTTGCCTGCCCCCCCCCCAGAGTCCCCTGCTTCAATGCTGCCTTTCTTCTCCCTCTTGCCCCCATGAGACTCCCTCCCCTCAAACCCCATTTCTCCCCCACCATCCAGATGTGAACATGGAAGCTCCAGACGAGAAATCCATCATCACCTATGTGGTTTCCTACTACCACTACTTCTCCAAAATGAAGGCTCTGGCAGTCGAGGGGAAGCGGATAGGGAAGGTACCCCAGTCTTGGGTGGGGAGAGCAATGTTGGAGGCCCTAGGGTAGCCCCCTCAGCTCCCTAAGCCCTCGCTGATCTTGTCCCCTTGCCAATTCTGGGGTTAGGTACTGGACCAGGTAATAGAGATTGGGAAGATCATGGAGCGTTATGAGGAGCTGGCCTCAGAGCTCCTGGCCTGGATTGAACGGACCGTGGCCCTCATTAGCAACCAGAGGTTCGCCAACTCTCTCAGTGGTGTCCAGCAGCAGCTACAGGCTTTTACTGCCTACTGCACCCTGGAGAAGCCCATCAAGTGAGGAGCACCCAGAACTGGAGAGGGCTGGGATGATACCAGCGGGAGAGACTCAAAGAGAGCATCGGAGTAGGGTGGGGAGTGGAGAATGTCCTCATATTAGAGGAATGGCGTTAGAGGCAAACTGTTGGGAGAGAGAAAGGAGGAGGATGTGACAGGGGAGAAAGAGTGCTGAAGAGAGAAAAACAGCAGCCAAGGAGCCTTGACTTGTTTTCCCTTCCCTGGATTTTAGGTTCCAGGAGAAAGGGAACCTAGAAGTTCTGCTCTTCAGTATTCAGAGCAAACTTAGGGCCAGCAACCGGCGTCTCTATGTGCCCCGAGAAGGCTGCAGCATCTCTGACATCAACAAGGTGTTGAAACATGCACAAGGCTTGGCATGGCATGGCATGGGGGTGGGCTTTGGTGGGACTGGGGTTAGAAGGGCAGACTGGCTGGGTTTATGAGGCGATTGGGTGGCTGGATTTAGAAAGGCAATGGCTAGGTTTCAGGGAAATGGAGAAGAAAAGTTGAGGGAGACAGAGGCTTCAGATGGGAGAAGCTGGGTTGTTTAAGGGATGTTGAGTGAGGAAAGGGGAGAGGAACCAGGTCTGGTAGGATTAAAAGGTTGGCTTTGGAGGGTTAAGAGAATCTGGCTTTGAAGGGGGAATGGAGGGACAGGGTTTGGGGAGGGAAGAAAAGCTAGGTTTAAGGACAGGCTTTAGGGAACAGAGAGCCTGGGTTTGGGGTGATGGAGAAGGTTGATTTGGGGGATGGAGTGGCGAGGTTTAGAGGATGATGGGGATGAACTTGGGGGATGCAAGGGCTTGGTCTGACCATGGATGTGGTTGAGATCTTGTCCCTCCTCCCTCCTTCCCTAGGCATGGACACAACTAGAAAAGGCAGAGCATGAGAGGGAAGTTGCTCTTCGGGGAGAGCTCATCCGGCAGGAGAAATTGGAGCTTCTGGCTCAGAGGTTTGACCACAAGGCAGCCATGAGAGAGAGCTGGCTTAGTGAGAACCAGCGCCTCGTGTCCCAGGTAACCAGGCAGCACAGGGCAAGTTTCTGGGGGTAACCAAGAAGGGCTTGGTTGGTGGATTCCCATCCCCCCCACCTCCCATGTCATTCCCTTCCCCCTTTTTATACCTGTCTCTGCACCCAGGACAACTTTGGGTATGACTTACCAGCGGTGGAGGCAGCCATGAAGAAGCATGAAGCCATCGAAGCTGATATCTCATCCTATGAAGAGAGGATCCAGGCTGTGGCGGACCTGGCCCAGGCGCTGGCTGGGGAGGGTTATTATGATGCACGACGTGTTGCTGCGCAGCGCGACAGCGTCCTGCGCCAGTGGGAGCTGCTGACCGGGCTCGTGGGAGCCCGGAGGACTCGGCTGGAGCAGAACCTGGCCCTACAGAAAGTCTTTCAGGAGATGGTCTATATGGTGGACTGGATGGAGGAGATGCAGGTGCCCACGGGCTTGGGACCAGAGGAGAACACTGGAGACAGAGATGTGGAGAGAGAGGGAGAGAGACAGAGACAGAGAGACAGACAGACACACACAAAGGAAACAACAGAATAACAGAGGCACAGAAACAGAAAGATCAACAGATTATTATGCAGTACTTTCAGTTAGGGTTTTGCCTCATCAGAGGAAATAGTCACATGAAGGAATGACAGACTTCCTTTGATTATTTGAGGTTAATGTTTGCAAAGCACTTTGCATTTGAGCCTCAGCTCTGTGAGCGATGTTAAAGGTGATATTATGCCTATTTTAATGATAATGTAATTGAGTCATACATGATCTGACAACTATAGTATCTCAGAGGCAGGATTTGAACAAAGGTCTCTTCTGGATCATCTTGCTTCTCGTGGGCAAAAGACTGAGAGAGATAGAGACAGAAACAGAGAGACAGAGAAATAGAGACAGAGAGATGCAAAGAGGTTCAATTACAAATCAATTCAGTGCGAACACCATTGGTTAGTCACCTAACGATGTGGATACCCTGTATTTTGCATTGGGAAAGATTTTTTTTTTAATTTACTAGGTTCCTTAGTTAAGAGACATACAAATGGAGACAGGGTCCAGGAGGTAGAGGCAGACAGGACAAGAATTGGAGATTTACTGAACTGGGGATGTTTATCCTGGAGAAGAAAAGATTTGGGGAGAACACAATCACTCTCTTCAAGTGGTTGGGGTGTGGGGCAGAGGCTGTCACGACTGGGCAGTAGGCTTTTTCCACCTTACCCCAAAGGACAGAGCTGAGGTCGATGGCAAATTTCGGTTTGAGGAAAGGAAAACTTCCCGACAATTAGAGCTGTCCCAAAGTGTAATGGGTTGTTTGGGGAGGTAGTGAGTTCCCCAAGACTGGTAATTTCCAAGCAGAATTTGGATGACCATTTACGGAGGGTGCTGTAGTGAGACCTTCAAGATTGACGTGGTTCCTTTAAGTACCCTCTGAAGTACGGGGTACCCTCTGAGGTCCTTAAGACCTCTTAGCATCTATGAGAGACCAAGAGCCCGTTAGAGAGATGGCTACAAGAAAGAAAGGTGAAAAAGAAGGAGCTGTGAATAACTGAGCCCGAGCTCTGCCCTGTGTCCTTCCCTCTATCTCTGCCCAGGCCCAGCTTGTGTCCAAGGAGTGCGGCCAGCATCTCTTGGAGGTGGAAGACCTGCTGCAGAAACACGGCTTGCTAGAAGGGGACATCACAGCCCAGAGTGAGCGTGTGGAGGCCCTCAATGCCACAGCACTGAGATTCTCCCAGCTACAGGGTACAGAGGAAAAGGGTGGCTGGGGGCTTCCCCCTGGGCAGGGGGAGGCAGGAAGAAATGACCAAGGGGTGGGATCAGAGGAACTCCCAGGGGTGGCAGGCCCGCTGAGTGAGTAGGGGTGGGGATTACTAGAGCCTCCTGGATTCTGAGTGGATCACTCAGTAAGGTGGACAGGTAGGTAACCATTTTGTGGAAGTCCTTTCACTATGGAATGCACTGCCAGCATAGGTAGTGAGCTCCCCGTTCCTTGAGAACATAGGGTCATCAGGGCCGGAAGGTACCTTAGAGATGTCATCTGGTCCAATCGCCTCATTTTACAGATGGGGAAACTGATGCCCAGAGAGGGGAAGTCACTTACCCAAGGTCACACAGCCAGTAAGTGGCAGAGCTGAGTTTTGAACCCAGGTCTTCTGACTTCAAATCCAGTTTTCTCTTGTCTGCATCATAATCTCCAAGCAGAGACTGGATGCCACGCCCCCTCCTCACCACCACCCGTGACTGGTGCAGGGGAGTTTCAGTTTAACAAGCATTTATTAAGTCCTTACTATGTGCAAGACACTGTGCTAGGGCCTTGAAGAGAAACGGAAAGATTCTGGGAATCTCCTATTCCGAATTCTGTGATTGGAGGAGTGCACGCTTCTTTGATTCTCTCATTCTAAAACATCCAGGGCTTGGGTGGTTAGGCACAGGGCCCCTGCTGAGCTGGGACCTTCCCAGGCAGGGCTCTACAGGGCCAGCTCTAAGGCGCAGGGGCATCAGAGACGGGCACAACCCAAGACCTGAATGCTCTGCACCCCTTTGCCCACAGGTTACCAACCCTGTGACCCACAGATCATCCGAAACCGAGTGAGTCACGTGCACGCTTGCCTGACGGAGCTTCAGGAACTGGCGGGCAGGCGGCGGGCAGAGCTGGAGGCGTCCCGTACCCTGTGGGCCCTGTTGCAGGAGCTGGAGGAAGCCGAGGCCTGGGCACGGGAGAAGGAGCACCTCTTGGAGAGCAGGGCTAGCAGTGGAGGTGGAGGTCCCCATGACCTCCCAAGCGCTGCGCGCCTCCTGGCCCAGCACCGGATCCTACAGGGAGAGCTAGGTGGGAGGAGGGCGCTACTGCAGCAGGCCTTGCAACGGGGTGAGGAGCTAACAGCCAGAGGCAGCGGTGATGCCGCAGCGATGGGATTGTTGGAGCGGGCAACAGGTGCCCGGCGGCGCTGGCAGCGGCTGGAGGAGGCAGCAGCGAGGCGGGAGAGGCGGCTGCAAGAGGCACGCGCCCTCCATCAGTTTGGAACAGAGTTGGACGGGCTCCTGGCCTGGCTGAGGGATGCCTACCGACTGGCAGCCAGTGGGGACTTCGGGCACGATGAGGCATCGAGCCGGCGGCTGGCACGACAGCACCGGGCTCTGTCTGGGGAAGTGGAGGCACACCGGGGCGTAGTGGCGGGCTTGCGACGGCAGCTGGCCGGGCTGGGCGGGACAGGACGTGAGGCAGCCGCAGGGGCAGCCGCTGGGGGGGTCATGGCGTTGCAGGTCCGCGTGGTGGAGGTGGAGCAGCTGTTCGCAGAGGTGGCAGAGGTGGCGGGCCTGCGGCGCCAATGGCTGCGGGATGCCCTGGCCGTGTACCGCATGTTCAGTGAAGTTCATGCGTGCGAACTCTGGATTGGCGAAAAGGAGAAGTGGCTGCTCGCCATGCGGGTTCCTGATGACCTGGATGAAGTAGAAGTTGTACAACACAGGTACCAGCCGGGGCGGGGCCGAGAGATCCTGGGGGTGGGGGGTGGGGGGTGGGGCAGGAACGGGAGGAGAGGGAAGGGCGGGGCCGAGGGCTCCCTCGGAAGGACACAGGGCTGCTAGCCAGGCTGAGCTTACTCCTCTCTGGCAGGTTTGAGAGTCTGGACCAGGAAATGAACAGTCTGATGGGTCGCGTGCTTGATGTGAATCACATAGTGCAGCAGCTTGTGGAAGGCGGTCATCCTAGCTCCGAGGAGGTGCGCTCTTGCCAAGACCATCTCAACAGCAGGTGAGCGCTTCCTGTCTGACCTCCGTGTGACCTCAGCCAAAAAATATAAGCCTCCTCTGTGCCAGTCTGTGGGCGAGGCTCTAGGAAACAGAATCCCTGCCCTCCAGGAGCTTCCATTCTTCTGGGAAGAGGGCATATAACCCTAGACTGATAAGTAATTGAGATATCGGTAAGTAAAGGGGACTGGAAAAGACTTCAAGGAAGAGGTGCTCCAGGGCCAAGCCAGGAAGGAAATGGAGGATTCCAAAGAGGCAGAGGTGAGAAGGGCGTGCATTTCAGGCATGAGGGAGCTTGCCGGGGAAGGCAGGAAGGTGGGATATGGACCAGAGTGCTGCAATGGGGGGTCATTTGAAATGGAACTGAAGAGGTAGGTTAGAGCCAGTCATAGAGGGCTCACAAGGTAAGGATGGGAAATGGTATTTTATCCTAGAGGCAAGATGGAGCCACTGATGGTTTTTGAGCAGAGGCGTGAAGACCTGTAGCATAGGAGGAGTCAGACTACCTTTTAGCCCTGGTATTTTGTGTTCTGAGCTCCCTTCCAGCTCTGACATTCTGTGCTCAAAGCTCTATTCCTGCTCCAAAGTTCTGTATTCTAGGTCTCTTCCAGTTCTGCGATGCATTGTTCTAAGCTGTGTGTTCCAGATCTGTCTTCTGTATTTTAAGCTTTCATCTGGGTTGTGAAGTTCCTTATTCTAAGCTCCACTTCAGCTCTGATATGGTGTTTTGTTTTTTTTTTAAAATTTGGTTAGGCAATGGGGTTAAGTGACTTGCCCAGGGTCACACAGCTGGTAAGTGTTATGTGTCTGAAGCCGGATTTGAACTCAGGTCCTCCTGAATCCAGGGCCAATGCTCTATCCACTGTGCCACCTAGCTGCCCCTGATATTGTGTTCTAAGTGCCCTCCCTGCCCTGTCATTCTATGATCTAAGATCCCTTAAACTCCATGGTCTTTTGTCCTAATTTCTTGTCTAGTTCCCAATATTCTCTGTGTTAAGCTCTCCTCATCTCTGACATTCTTTGTTCCAAATTCCCTTCTAGCTCTGACATTTGATGTTCTAATCTTGCTTCTAGCACTGTCATTTCATGTTTTGAGCTCTCTGACAGTTCTGATGTTTTGTGCTTTAAGCTTCCTGTGAACCCTGACATTCCATGTTCTAAGCTCCCTTTCAGCACTCTCCTTCCATGTTCTAAATTCCTTTCTGGTTCTGACATTCTGTGCTTTAAGTTCCCTTTCAGGTGATAGCCTATGCTTTAAACTCCCCTCAAGCCCTGACATTTCATGTTCTAAGCTCCCATCTAGCACATTCTTTGTTCCAAGCTCTCTTCCAGTTCCATGATTCCAGGTTCTAAGCTCCCATTTAGCACATGATCTTTTTTGTTCTAAGCTCTCTAGATTTTGGCATTTTGTTATGTTTCCTCCTAGCTCTGATATTCTATGTTCTAAGCTCCCTCCAACCCTCTCATTCCATGTTCTAAGTTCCTTTCTGGTTCTGACATTTTGTCTCTGATAGTCTATGCTCTAAACTCCCCTGAAGCTCTGACATTCTATGTTCTAAGCTTCCATCTGATACATTATTTGTTCCAAGCTCCCTTCCAATTCTGATTACATGTTCTAAGTTCTAAGCTCCCATTTAGCGCACGGCATTCTTTGTTCTAATCTCCTTTCTAGCTCTAAACATTTTCTGCTTTGAGTTCTCTTTCAGGTATAATGTTCTGGTTCCCAAGTTCCTGTTGACCCCTGACATTCTATGGTCTAAATTCCCTTTCAGCTCTGACATTCTGTGCACTAAGCTCCCTTGAAGCCCTTGACATTCCTTGTTCTAAGCACTCTTCCATCCCGAATGTTCTGCAGCTCTGATATTCCGTTTCAAGTTCACTTTAAGTGCTGATGAGTTCTATGTTCTCAGCTCCATTCTAGCCCCTGCCATTCTTTGTTCTAAGCCTCCTTTGAGTCCCTGCTGCTCTGTCTTCTAATCTCCCTGCCAACTGACATTCTGTGCTCTAAGCTCCCTCACAACGGTTGACATTCCTTGTTCTAAGCTGCCTTCCAGCTTGGACATTTCTGGGTTCTGACCTCCCTAATAGCTTTATTGTTTTATGATTTGGTGACTTAGGTGGAACAGCATTGTAGAGCTCGTGGAACAGCGGAAGGAGGAGGTGAACTTGGTTCTGTCTGTCCAGAATCACCTGCTGGAGTGTGCCGAGGTGAAGAGCCAGGTCCGAGAGCGGCGGATGGCGGTAGAGAGTGCACCACGGGCTGGTGGGGCCCTCCAGCGGCTCCTCAGCTCCCTCGAAGCAGCTCTCCTTGCACTGGAGCCCAGGCTACAGGCTCTCAGAGAGGAGGGTGAGGCTCTGGTTGCCCGTTACCCAGCCCAGGCCCCTCGGCTGCAGCCAGAGCTAGAAGAGTTGGACATTGAGTGGGTAGCCCTGGGCCACGCAGCTCAGAACTGTGGTGAGGCGCTGGCCACTGCCAGTAGACTCCAGGGATTCCTGCACGACCTCGATGCCTTCCTTGACTGGCTGGTGCATGCCCAGGAGTCAGCGAGTGGTGGAGGACAGCTGCCAGGCTGCCTAGAGGAGGCAGATAGCTTGCTGAGCCAGCATGCTGCCCTCAAGGAAGAGATGGACCGTCGGGAAGAGGACTTCGGGCGGATCCAGGCAGTCGGAGATGCTCTGGCGGCTGATGGGGCTGAGCTGGGGCCTGAGCTGGCCCTGGAGGACTGGCTGCCCCACTTGGAACTGGGCTGGCAGAAGCTGCTGAGTCTGTGGGAAGCTCGCAGGGAAGCGCTGGCCCAAGCCCACATCTACCAGCTCTTTCTCCGAGATGTGCGCCAGGCCCACGCTGTACTCCACAACCAGGTAGGAGCGATGCTAGCCTGCATGAGTGTGGAGGGACAGTGGAGGGACTGGGGTGGGGCCAGCGCTCCCTGAAATTGAGCTTAGTCTGGATAATCTGGCAAGATTTGTGGATTACCTAGGGAGGATAATGTGGATTTAGCAGGGGGACAGTTATTGTGGATTCCCTTGGAGGGAAAGGGTAGCCTGGGCATTATCTGGGGCAGGCAGTGTGCATGTTGAGGTGAGCTTGGGGTGTTCAGTTAGTGGACTATCGGACTGATAGTGTGTGGATCATTTAGCGTGCTAGTTTTGTGGTTATCTGAGAAAAATCCAGTTTATATCTGTATCGGGGGAAGTTTTATGCATTAATGAGGCCTATTATTATTATTATTATTATTATTAATGAGGCATTATTATAGAGAATAAGGGCGGTCTCGCTGGAAAGTAGTGGGAGCTGGAGGGAAAGGAGGGTCCTGGGCCTGCCTCCCCTTCTCATTAACTCTTCCTTCCTGGAGGCAGCAGTCTGGGCTTGGACTTGACTTAAAATCCAGCCTAACACTAGCTGTGTGACACTGGGCAAGTCACTTAACCTCAGCCTCAGTGCACTCAACTGTAATTAGGGATAGTAATAGCACCATCACCCCCAAGGGTTGTTATGAGGGTTGAACTGGGTAATATTTGTAAAGCACTTAGCACAATAGGCACGTTATATTGTTCAGTCTTGTCCAACTCTTTGTGACCCTGTGGTCCACAGCATGCCAATACTGGCAGTGTGGTTTTCTTGGCAAAGATACTGGAGTGGTTTGCCATTTTCTCCCCCCGTGGATTAAGGCAAACAGAAGTTATGTGACTTGCTGAGGGTCACACAGCTACTAAGTGTCTGAGGCTGGATTTGAACTCAGGTTTTCCTGACTCCAGGCCCAGGGGTCTGTCAAGTCACTTAGCTGCCTACCTTCCTCCCTACTTGGCACATAGTATGCACTTACTAAATCTTTCCTTCCTTCCTTCCTACCTTAATGCCATCCTTCTTTCATTCCTTCCTTCCTGCATTCCTTCCTTCTTTCTCTCCCTTCTTCCTTTCCCCCTTTTATCCTTCCCTTCCTCCTTCCTTCCCTCCCTCCCTCTTTCCCTCTTTCCTTCCTTCTTTCTCCTGCTCCACCAGGAGACAGTGCTGTCAGGCCTGGAGCTACCTGGGACAGTGGAGACAGTAGTGGAGGCCATCAAGCGTCACCGGGACTTTCTGACCACTCTGGAGCTAAACCTGCAGAAGATCCAGGTGGCTGTGCAGGCAGGAGACATCCTGCACAGGCAGGGAAATATCTATGCCGAGAAGGCCCAGGAGCACGGGGCCCAGCTGCTGCAAAAGTAGGGGCTCCTGGCACCTCACTGAGCCCTGCACCCCCTGTGTGTGCCCCTTGGGCTGGGGAGGGAGACCCCACTGGGACCCCAACACCCTAGAGCTTGTCTGGGAGGGATGTTAGTGTGACACTAGGCTCTGCCTCCCTGACCCTATCTGGGGCAGGCCCCAGCTCTATCTCTCTGCCATGTCTCATGGTCCTCGTGCATCTCTGTGCCCTGTCTTTGTCTCTGCCTCTTGGTTTTGTCTGTCTCTCTCCCCTCTTCTTCTTCTCTCTGTCTCTCTCTTTCTCTCCCTCTCACTCTTTCTGTCACTATTCTGTTCTCAGTTTCTATCTTTTTCTCTCCCCATCTCTCCTCCACTCCATTATCTCTTTCATCCTGTCTCTCATGTCTCTTTGCTGTCTCTGATGTCACATTTGTGTCTCTCATTCTCTCCTGTGACTCCCTCTCCTTCTGAAGTGCCCTCCTTTCTCTCTTTGTCTTTCCCTCGTCTCTCCTTCTTAGGCTGTGTCACCTTTTCTGTCTCTTTCCTTGTCTCTCTTTTGTCCATCTCTCAGTCCTCTTCTCTCAATGACTTTTTCTCTTTCCTTCTTGCTCACAGACTCCTCTTTTTTTCTGTCTCCCTCTCTCCCTGGGGGTTCTTTTCTGGCTCATACTAAATGTTTCCCTCTCTTTCCTTCCCTCTGATGTCTCATTTGTATCTCTGTTTTCCTCTCTCTGTGTTTCTACCTCCGTCCATGGGAGAGAAAGCAAGTGAGAGGCTCCTCATGTGTGAGATGATGTACCTGGGGTTCCCAGCCATGCCCCCATTGGGGCTGACCTGGGCTTCAGCTCGCTCTGTCCAGGCCTAGAGGCTCACTCTGGGTCTGTGCCAGTTGGACCCAGAGGTGGGAGAAAGGAGAGTCTTGGTTATTTGTGGTCTTCAATGATATCTATGGCTCTTGCCCTCACCTGTCTGGAGTGTCCAGAATTCCTGGTTTTGACCCTGCCTCAGCCTCCTCCCCTCTCGCTCTGCATCCCTCCATCCATGACCACATTTTCTTGTCTACCAGTAGGGCTCTCTCCCCCTTACCGTCTCTCTGTCTCTCCTGCTTCTTGTCTTGTCTCTCCCTCAATCTTCTGTCTCTAGTCAGTCTGCCTCTCCATCTCCCTTCTTTTCTGTCTCTTCTGCCTTTCTTTCCTTTGCCTACCTCCCTAGGACTCATTCTGCCTCTTCAGCTGTTTCTTTCAGTCTCCTTCAGTCTCTCCTGCGTCTGGGCTTTCTGTCTCCCCTGCTTGCTATTATCTCTCCCTATCCCTTTCTCTACCCATCTCTGTCTGACTATTTGGCTTTCTTGTCATTTTGCCTTTGCTCTCCATCTCCCTCTTTGTCTTATTTCTATTGCGCCCCATTATTCTCGGTCTCTTCCTTATCTATTGTCTCTTATTTTCTCTTACATTTCTCCTATATTGGGCTCTACCCTCTGTCTCTTGATCTCTGCTAGTTCTCCCCTTCTCTGTCTCTCCTCTCTGTCTCTCTCTCTCTGCCCCCCTCTCTCTGTCTCTTTCTGTCTCTGCCTCTCTCTGTCTCTCTCCATCTGTCTGTCTCTGCCCCCTCTGTCTCTGTCTTTCTCTCTATCTCTGTCTCTCTGTTTCTGTCTCTCTCCCCCACCCCCATTTCTCTCTTTCTATTCCTGATTCTTTGTCACTTTTGCTTTCGTTACTTTGTCTTAACTACTCCCGGCCTCTGACTCCATGGCTTGTTTCTCTCTTCTCTCTTTCTCTGCACCTTCCCCTTTTCTGTCTTCTTCCTTCTCTGGCTCATTCCCTGGTCTTTGCGCCTTGTTTTGCTTCACTGCCTCTACCCCTTTTGTCCCTGTCTCTGTCTCTTCCATTTCTTTCATTTCTGATGGCAGTCCACAGTGCTTTGTCACCCAGTCACCCTTTCCTCTCCCCTTCCTCTGCTTGCCAATCCCTGCCCAATCCCCTGACGGTCCCCTTGGTCCCTGGGGCACCGAGCACCCCCTCCCCGCCCCCCAGGAGCCAAGAGACTCAGCTTCGGGCCCAGCAGTGGATGCAGCGTCTCTGTGACCAGCTGGAGCTGCAGTATTTCCTAAGAGACTGTCAGGAGGTAAGGGGGAGGGGGAAGGAGGGGACACACTGGGTGAGAGGCCTGGATAACTCCTTCCCTGAGGGCCCCGCTCAGATCTTCAGCTGTGAGAAAAAGGAGAGGACAAAGTTGGGATGAGAGGCACTGGGGAAAAAATCCCAGACTGCAGCAGAAAAAATCAAAGTTAGATTCAAGTAATTCTCTCCCTGGAATAGCCTGAAAAAAGCCAGAGAGGATCTGGGAATGGGGTTTCCTGGGTTTCTGTTGGAAGCCCAGCCTCACTCCCTTCCCCACTTCTCCTCATAATTCTTGGCGGGGGGGAGGGGACGGGGGTAAGGGGCAGGACAGAGAATTGACTAGAGCCACCAGACGGCGCCATCATCCCATGCTTCTTCGATGTTTGCTGTGAGGCTGGGCTCGGAGGATGTCTTGGCAACTTTGTTTCCTAGCAACGTAGACCCCGCCTGCGCATGTAGCTGCGGAGGCACGTGAACCTGTGGGGAGGGAGGAGCGCTGGCCAGTGAGCCAGAGCAGGCTTCCCGCCGCTGAGGGGTGGGAGTTGGGGTGCACAAGGAAACAAGCGCCGTGACCTCATGGGGGCGGGGGAGGGGGGCGCGAGCGGGGGAGATGCAGCCCCCAGCCCTCCACCAGCATCCCTGGGAAGCGGGGGCTGGAGGGAGAACTAAATTCCTTCCTCCCTCCTCGTGCTCAGCCCCTCAGTAGGAAAAGAGCTAGGTTTGAAGTCGGAGGACTTGGGTTCAAATTCCATCCCGGTCGCCAATTACTTGCGTGACCTTGGGCACGTGACCTTAACCTCTTTCGACTTCAGTAAAAGAAGAGGGTTGAACGAGGTGAACTTGAAGGTCCCTTCCAACCCTAAATGGCTGATCTGTCCTGCAGTTCCTTGTCCCCACCTCCCGCCCCTCCCCAGCCCCTACCTTTTCCTAGCTCTGTGACCTTGGGTAAGTCTCTTGACCTCTGTGAGCCTGTTTCCTCATCTGTAAAGTGGGGGTAATCATATCTCCCAGGCTGTCGTGAGACTTATTAGATGACGCATATCAAACGCTTTGCAAACCTGGGCGATACATAAATGTCAGCGCTTCCTGTGATGACCCTCATTCCCGCCTCTCAGTTAATTATCTGATGTTTCCCCTTCCCCGTCTCCGCGCCCTCTCCTTCCTGCCTCGGTCCCTCCATCCTCAGCCTCCCCTCCTGATTCCCTCTCTCCATTTATTCCCAACCTTGCGCATTCTCAGCCTCTTTCCGAGTCCTAAACCCGTCTCCTCCCGCTCTTCCCCCTTCCCCGCCACTGTCGCCTCGAGGGTTCCTTCCACCCTCCTCCGCTGGGTCTCCCCTGTGCGCGCACCCTTAGAGACATGAAGGTGGGGGGAAGGGGGAGACTAGCCAGCGCACTTGCGGGACCGTGGTTGGGGGGTGGGGAGGGGAGGGGCGGCGCGGGTGCGCGCGCGCGCCGTGATTGTCTGTGCCCATTGCTGCAGTGGCCCAGGGAGCGCCGCCCGCCGCAGGTACTGCGCGCTGCCTCTGGGCTGGGGGCGCGTAGAGGAGGGGGCTGGAGCGCGCCCCCGTGAAGGACGGTGGGGGTGGGGGAGGAGAGAGAGCGCGTGCGCCCCAAGAGGGCGGGAAGAGGGGTATCCCCCCCACAGGAAAGGATGCTGTCCTTGGTGCTGAACCTGCGGGGGGGGGGGGGGGCAGGGGTCGGGGCTGCGCTGGTCCCTGGGGGGGGGGGGGGGTGGCTCTTTCTGGATGGGCCGCGGGGGTGGGGGCAGCTTCTTACTCAATTGGCCCCCCGGGGGGAGGGGTCAGCTGGCTATCTGATTGGCCCCTGGGAACTATCCGTGGTTCTGAAGCAGCCCCAGGGGTGGGGAAATGCATGGTCCTCTAATCTATTCTTGAAGAGGTGTTGTGGGGTTTATGGGGGGCGGGCGGGTTGTGAGCTGTCTTTGGTGCGTTTAGCGTTCATGACTGGAGAGAGACCTGGGCCTGGCCTTGGCAGTGGTGGTTATGGTGGTGTTTGGGGGGAGGGATGGGGAGCTGTGACTTATTTTCCCTAAGAGTGATGAACTGCATTTGTTTCTGTACTGTGGTTGCCTTTTTTGGGGGGGGGAGGGGGTGTCTGACTGTCTTTGTCTGATAGATGTGCTCTGGTTAGGGGTTGTGATTGACTGGGTTGGGGGGTAACAGGGACCGAATCTTTCCTTGATTTTTTTTTTTAAGTGGAGAAGTATTATGACTAGTTTTCCCTGGGTCACCGTGGTGTTGGAAGTGGGGATTGGAAGACTGAACTAAATTTGGCCATAATTGGGGGGAAGGTTGGTGACTGGCTTTGCCTGGAGTGGCAACCTAAGTCAGGCTACGATTGAAGAGAGGTTTGCTTGGGGGTCCTGGAATTGGACTTAGCTTTGGGTGGGGCCTGCAACCGATTTTGCCTTGGAAGGGAAGGGCTGTCTCTGCCCCTATTTTTTGAGGGGGGTATCGATGGTTGGAGAGGGCTTATGGCTGCTTTGTCTAGGAGGGGACCTGGATCTCACTGATTTGTTTCAGTTTTCTGGGGGATGAGGGAGGGTCAGGTAAAGACCTAGATCTCTTTTTGGTCTAGGGGGGGTTTTTTGGGGGGGGGGGGGGGGGGGGGGAGGTGTATAACTGATTTTGCCTGGGTGAGAGATCTGGATCTGAAAGCTTTTTTTGGAGGGAGAGACTTGTAACTGGCTTTAATCCTAGGGCATTTGGGGGAGAGCAGCTAACTCTGGTACCAAATTTGCCTAGAGACTCGAAGGTGCTTTTTCGTTGGAGGGATGGCTTTGGTTCCAGGATGTGAGGGAATGTGCATGCAGGCAGGGATGGGGGGGGGGGGGGCTGGAGTTGGTTCGTTCCTGGAAGGGCAGTCTTCTGCTAGCTGCCTCGCCTCCCTTTAGGGTTAGGGAGAATGGAGGCACCTCTACCACTATCCTCCCCCTGAGAAGGAGGAGATGGGCCCAGAGGATCTCCTCCAATCTGTTCTAGAAATCAGCCTTGCAAATCCTACAACTTCTTCCCTTGAGTAGGGGGAGAGGGGCAGAGCAAGATTGGTGGGGGCCCCTGGGATCTAAGTGCTCAAAGGCCTCAATTTGGGGCCTGGTTTGGGGGACTGAGAGTGAGGAGAGCCTGAGGCTTTTGGACAGATGGATAAGGAGTGGGGGGCTAGATTTGGCTGCTGCTGGGGAGCTGTGAGCCCTCACCAAGGGCTCCCCATCCCCCACCCCGCCTGTGTGCAGCTGGATGGCTGGATTCATGAGAAGATGCTGATGGCTCGGGACAGCACTCGGGAGGAGGGTCACAAACTTCGGAAACGATGGCTCCGGCACCAGGCCTTCATGGCCGAGCTGGCCCAGAATAAGGAATGGCTGGAGAAGATTGAGAAGGTAAGTGGGGGAAGGGCATCCTTATACTTACAGAGCATCTGCTGCCAGGCCTCTTCTGTCATGGAGCTCTTGGGGTGAGAGGATGCTTTGTAAACTTTAACGAGAGAAATGTGGGGAGTTCTTAGTGAAAGCTGAATGGCAGCCTTGTACGATGGAATCAGAGACCCCGGGTTTGAATCCCGCCTCTGTTTCCTGTTACCTGGGTGACCTTGGACAAGTCACTGTCTCTTTCTGGGCCTCAACTGGTTCATTTGTAAAATGATAAATGATCTTTAAGCTCCCTTTCAGCTCTAAATCTGATAAATCTTTCGAAGCCTGAGCTTTGGATGAAATCCACCAGCAGAGGGCCCAGGGGGAACAGACTCAGTGGAGCAAGGCTCAGCTCTCCTCTCCTCTCCTCTCTCCCTGGATGGTCCTGGGGATGAGGGAGGATGGCCACGTCTCCCAGGCATAGGCCTCAAGGACGGGAAGTTCTGGGCTCTGCTGAACTCTCCCCACCCCCCACTTCTCTCACCCCAGTGATGTAGGGTAGAAAGGAGGGTGGTGAATAGCTCCCATTGCCCTCTCTCCTCAACCCCTGGTTAAGACCTTCCCCGGATCCAGGATGCTTCCAGAAGACATACTGAGTTCTGGGCTTCCTTCAGAATTTGGCTTCATCCCTCGAGGGACCCAGACAGAATCTTTGGATTCAGACCTCAGACCCTACCCTCATGGGTTCAGCCCCAAACTTAACTGGTATCTAGTGGAATTAGGAGATCACAGACAAGCTCTCTGGCCTTCCTGAATTTAGTCATTTGACCAACCTTGATGACAGCCTATTTATTGTCTCTCTACTCATGTGTCTCTGTCTTTCCCCATGTTATTTGCTCACTTTCCTTGTGTATCTCCCTGGGTTTGTCTTTATTTGTGAATCTCTCCCCATGTGTCTGTCTTTTTCCCCTATGTCTCTTTCCCATGTGTCTCTGCCTCTTTGCCTCTGTGTTTCTGATCCTTTTTCTGTGTCTCTCTCCCCTCTATCTCTTCTGCTGTCTTTGCACATGTGTGTTCCATGTTCTTCCCTGTGTGTCTTCTGTTGTGCATGTGTTACTGTCTCTTTCATTTCCTGTATCTCCCTGGATGTGTGACTGCCCCCCCCAAATGTCTGGATCTAAGTATATCTCGTATTACATGTATCCCCTTTTCATTATATATTTCTCTTCTCTACTTTTGTGTGTCTGTCCTTTTCACTATTGTTTTGC
>NW_020950600.1:353387-371077 GCF_900497805.2 Vombatus ursinus | reverse complement strand
GCGCGCATGGCTCTGGCCTTGATTCCTGTCCTTCCCCACCCCCTTCCCCCCTTTTCCTCACCCCTGCCTGTTTTCTGTGGCAGGAGGGCCAGCAGCTGATGCAGGAGAAGCCTGAATTGGCAAGCTCTGTCCAAAAGAAACTGGGGGAGATTCGGCAGTGCTGGGCTGAGCTGGAGAGCACCACCCAGGCCAAGGCTCGGCAGCTCTTTGAGGCCAGCCAGGCAGACCAGCTGGTACAGAGCTTTGCTGAACTGGACAAGAGGCTCATGCACATGGAGAGCCAGCTGCAGGGAGTGGACCCTGGGGGAGACCTGGCTACTGTCACCAGCCAGCTGAAAAGACTGCAGGTAGGCTGGGCCAGGCTGCCTGAGCTAGGGGGATTGGAATGGATGACCAGGGGTGGTGGAAGGTGACTGTTCTTAGTTTGGGGGGATTTCTTTGTAAGTGGTGGGAACAGCTCCCATTTCTTTGAAGAAGTGGAGAACCATGGGTATGAAACATTTAACATGACATCATATTTTTCTGACATGTGCTTTAGTTTTGCTGAAGTTTTTTTCCTCTTGATCACATTTCCTTCTTTAATTAAGGGATGGCTCTGTGGTAAGGGGAGAGGGAAAGGATACATTGGGAAATATAGGAGATATAAAATCAAAGCTATCAGTAATATTTCTTTTTAATAATAATAGCTAGCACTTTATCTGGCATTTTAAAGTCAGCAAAGGGGGCAGCTAGGTGGTGCAGTGGATAGAGCACCAGCCCTGGAGTCAGGAGAACCTGAGTTCAAATCTGGCCTTTGACACTTGACACTTACTAGCTATGTGACCCTGGGCAAGTCACTTAACCCCAATTGCCTAAAAAATAAAAAATAAAAGTAAATGTTTAGAGGTAGCTAGGTGGCACAGTGGATAGAGCACCAGCCCTGAACTCAGGAGGACCTGAGTTCAAATCCGGCCTCAGACCAAACACTTGACACTTACTAGCTGTGTGACCCTGGGCAAGTCACTTAGCCCCAGTTGCCTAAAAAAAAAAGGGAGGGGGGGAAAGTTGGCAAAGCACCTTATATGCATTATCTCATTTGATCCCATTATCTCATTTGATCCTATTTTACAGATGCAGAAGCTGAGGCTGAGAGAGACTTGTTCAGGGTCACACAGTTCACAAGTGTTTGAGGCAGGACTCCACTCAGGTCTTCTTCACTTTAAATCCAATGTACTATTCTAGCTAACTTAAAAAAAACGCACGATGGGACAAATGCAGCCTCTCTGCCCCTCTCCTTTGCCTGGAAGAAACCAGGGCATAGGCCTATTAGAGAGAGGACCAGGGCTCGTGTCCTGTGATCCGGATTGGGAAGTCATTGCCAGTTGTTCTCTTCCACACGCTGGGGTATCAGGACAGGTCAGGCCAGCAAAAAGGTGTGGGGATTGTGGAAGAGAGTAGAGGCTTCCCAGAAGGACAGGGATTCAGAGGGGAAGAGAGCAGCAGATGAGACTGCGGGACTTTGACATTCTATTCATTCATTCACCATTTATTAAGCACCTACTGTGTGCCAGGTAGTGTGCCAAATACTGGGGATACAGAGATGAATACGAAATAGTCCCTGTCCTCAGGGGGCTTGGCATGCTAGTCAGGTGAGATAACATATAAACCTACATGTTAGAGAGACGGGGCGGGGGGAGAGAGAGAGAAAGAGAGGGGGAGAGAGAGATACACACATATATACACTCCTATATGTGTATGTATTCTGTATGTAATATTGATCAATCTGGGAGTCATTTACATAGAGAAGATGATTGTTAAAGCTGTGGGATCTGATAATTCACCACGTGAGAGTATATATAGAGAAAAGGCTGCAGAATCTTGGGGGATACCCACAGTTAGGTTCATGGTATCGATAAGAATCAATCAAGATGGAAAAGGATTAGCCAGACAGATGGTAGAACCAAGAGAGAGGAATATCACAAAATCCCAGGCAGGAGAAAGAGAGAGAGAGAGAGAGAAAGATGGTCAGCAATGTCAAATGTCAATGTGTACATATGTGTGTACATATACGTATATGTATATACACTAATATGTGTGTGAGAGAGAGAGAGAGAGAAGGAAAAAGAGAGAGGGGGAGAGAGAGAGAGAGAGAGAGAGAGAGAGAGTGTCATCAAGTGGAATATATGGGAAACCAATGTCCACAGAAGGGAGAAAGAGAATGAAATTCTCACTCATGTGTTGTTGCAGGGACAGAGAAAGAGGGAGACAGGGAGGGACACATATATCGAGTACTACAGAGACAGAGACAGAGAATGGCGAGTGATACCTTGCCCCCTTCATCTAGAGGCTGAGGCTAAAACAGACATAGTGACTTTCAGTGAGTCGTGACTTTATGATGCTGTGTCTGTCTCTTCATAGCTCATCTTTGTCTCCATGGTGTCCCACTCTTCATATCTGCCTGTCTCAGAATCAATCAGTCAACAAGCATTTATTAAGCACCTGTTACAGACCAGACTCTGTGCTAAGCAGAAGGGACATGAAGACAAAAGTGAAGCCCTTAAGGAGCTTATTATGTTCTATTGGGAGGAGCCAGCAGGTCAATCTATAGAAAATTGACAAAAAAGACATAAGGTGATGGGTGAGGAGAGGCCATGAGCAGTTGGTGAGATCAGAAAAGATTCCATGAAGTCAGTGGTGCTTGATCTGAGTCTCTTAAGAAAAGGAAGGATTCTGAGAAGCACAGATAAGGGGGTGGGGGCATTCCAGGAATGAGAGACAGCGTGTACAAAAGCCCAAGAAGGCCATTTTGATTCAACCATAGAGTATGTTAAAAAAAAATACCCAACCAAAACATAGAGTATGTGAAGGAAAGAAAGTGTGTAATAAGGCTAGAAAAGTAGGACAATTGAGATTTGAGTTTTAAATGCCAAACACTGGCATTTTATTTTATTCTGAAGGCAATAGGGAGCCATTGGAATTTATTGAGAAGGGGCCTAATGTGGTCAGATCTGTGCTTTGGGAAAATGTCTTTGGCAGTTGTGTGGAGGGTGGCTTTAAAGTTAGCAAAGTACTTTATATGTATTATCTCATATGGTCTTCATAATAACCTTGTGAGGTTGGTCCTATCATTATGCCTATTTTACAGATGCAGAAACTGAGGCTGAGAGAGATGCTGTGAGACTTGTGACTTGTGCAGGGTCATACAACTACTTGAAGCAGAGAGGATAATTTAAGGGGTTAGTGTAATTGTTGAGGCCAGAAGAGATGAAAACCTAAATTAGGGTGTTGGTTGTGTGGATGGATTTGGGAACAGATGTAAGGTGCTGTTAAGATGTTGGCAGCAGATTGGATGTGTGGGGTGAGAAATAGGGAAGAGTTGAGAAGGAAGCCAAGGTTGTGAACCTGAGTGACTGCGGGGTTGGATGGAGGCCACCTCTACAGTAGGAAATTTCAGAAGAGGGAAGGATTTAAGGGGAAAGACACAGAATTCTGTTTTGGACAAGTTGACTGATATCTAGTTTGAAACGTCCAACAGGCAGTTAGTTGCTGATGCCAGGCTGAAGATCAGAAGAGAGTCTAGGGCTAGATATATAGATGTGGGAGAAATCTACATGGGGATGATCATTAAACCCATGGGAGCTGGTGAGGGGAGAGAGAAAAGAAGAGAGTCCAGGAAAGGGCTGTGGGGGACACCCACAGACGGGGGCACAATCTGCTTAATGATCCATCACAGGAGATTAAGAAAGATCAGTTACACAGGAAGAAGAACCAGGAGAGAGGAGTGTCACAACATCCCAGAGGAGAGAAAGAATACTTAGTAGCAGTGGTTAACCGCGGAGAAGTATCTCCCTTTCTGCCTCTATTCTTATGACACTGTGTCCATCTTTTCTTCTTTCTTGTTTCTTGGCTTCAGTGGCTGTCTCTCTCTCTATGATACTGTGTCCCTCTTTTCTTGCCTGTCTGCTTCTCTCTGTATGATATTATGTCCATTTTTTTCTTCTTGGGCTGTCTCTGTCTCTGTTTCCAGTAGGGGTCATGGGTTTCCCAGATTACAGAGTAACATTATATCCCTCCCCATTCTGGGAAATTCATCGGCATGTATTCATTTCAGTGATTATTTCAGACCTCTTTTTCATTCAGGGCTGCAAGGGAGAGACAAATGGATAAGTTGAAATTTCTGCCCTCAAAACACTTCTAGTCTAAGGGAGGAAAGAAATATGAGGAGTTAATTCAGGCCCTGTGTGTTAACTGCTTTCTGCATGAGACAGAAGTCAAGGGCTGGAGGAATTAAGAGGAATTAAGGTACTGACCATAAGGGTGGTCAGCTTAGGCTTCTGAGAGGATGTTGTCTTTGAGGCAGAATCCTGGAACGAGTGAGAGTGAAGTGTCTGGGTGTTTAGGAGGAGAGAGACTGAGCACTTTAGAACTATGTTCCATCTTGTTAGGGGGAAAGGAAAAGGGGATGATTCTCTTCTCCCCAAGACTAACGTGTATGTGGCACCTTTCAATCTACCTACAAATCTTTTCCATACCTACTCTGGCTCCAGCAATCCCAACTCCTCTCCTCACCCCTGCGCTGTGTGACTCCTCTTCTAGAATAGAGTACAGTCTCCCACCTAGCCCAGGGAGCCCAGATGAGAGAGAGAGCCTCCTTCCTGCTTGCCCTCTAATTCTGTGGCTGTTGAGGAGCAGGGATCCAGGACTGCAGGGTACCAAAGAACATTTCTTTAGCTGTCAAGAGACCTTTGGGACAGATGGGTGGTACCTTCTAGGCACCTCCTCTTGTCTCCAGACAGGCCCCAGCTCACCACAAAGAGTCTGTAGTCTCTAGGCAAGCCTGGAGCCTGCTGGTCTACCACCCCCAGCAGCGCTAACTGGCATACCAGCCAGTCTGAGAGCCAGCGCCCCACCTCAGCTACCCGCAGTAAGGTACCCCTGGCTTGGCCCCCCAGCTCCAGCTCCGGGCCAGCTCTGGGTGAGGCTATTTCTGAGGACCTTTCCAGAAAGCTGAGTCACCGGGCTTAGTCCTTGAGTGAACCCAGGCAGCTGAGGGGACCTCAGGGTGGGAGAAGCATGTCCTACAACCACTCTTGGTCCCTGAGGCCCAGGTGCCTGCTGGCTTGTCTGCTTGGACTGTCTTCCCTTTCTTAGCTCTTACGTGTTTGTGTTGCCCCCCAGCCTCATTCACTGGCCCAGTCTCAGCTTGAGTAGCTGTGCTGCCTCTGGTCTCCCTGTTGATGTCATTGTGTCCAGCTGCAGGTGGCTTTTTGTGTCTGTCTTACTCTTTTCTCCTGTCTCTGTGCAAGGCTGTATGGAGCTCAGCCAGTTTCTCTTGCCTCTGGGTTTGCTGTGTGACTCTACCTCCTTTGTCTCTCTGGCCTGGCGTCTCTGCCTCTCTCTGTATGGTCTCTCTGCGTTTCTGATGCAGCCTTTCTCTCTCCGTCCCTCTTTCTGTGTGCCATTGTGGATGTCAATGTCTCTGCTGCTTTGCCAGTGTGTCTTTGTCTCTGTGATGCCATCCATCTGAAAAATGAGGTACCCAGGACTAGGCCTCTGAGATCCCTTCCAGATCTAGATTTTACCATTCTGCCACCTAGTCTCCCTGTGCCTCAGTTTCCTCATCTGTAAAATGTGACAGGACTGTCTTTTGATGCTTATCTGCTTCTCTCTCAGGCATATACTTTGTCTCTGCATCTTTTGGTCTGATCTCTGTTGTCATTCATTCATTTAACAAACACCTGCTCAGTAAAACAAGCAGTGTGAAGAAAGAACCCTGTATTTGGAGGTAGAGGAAAAGGGAAGGGAATAAGCATTTATAAAGTGCCTACTATGTGCCAGCTGCTGCTCAGTGCTTTTAATTTCATTTGATCCTCACAACAACCCTGGGAGGTGGGTGCTATCATTATCCTGATTTTGCAAATGACAAAACTGAGGCAAACAGAGGTTCAGTGACTTGCCTAAGGTCACACAGCTAGTAAGTGGCTGAGGTCAGATCTGAATTCAGGTCTTCCTGATTCCAGGCTCAGGGCTCTGTCTGCCATGCCACTGGCTGCCTGCCATTACTTCTTCTCTCTGGCCCTCCTCTGGTCAGGGCACCTGCTTTTTTCTCCTCTCTGTGACCAGCATCCTAAGACCCAGGAACATTGAGAGGGGAAGTGAGGCACAGGGCAGCAGCAGCAGCCTGAGAGGACCAGGCCCCCAGGGGCCTCAGCTGTTCCTACCCCTCATCATCACCAGTGGCCCCTTCCCGGAGGTAATGGGGAGTGAGGAAGCCATATGGTGGAGGCAGGCCCAGAATCCAGGTCTTCTGCCTCCCCTACAGGACCCAGCCAGCTGGTCTGGCTGCTGCTGCTGCTGCGGGGGAGGTGGCCTGTTTTCCTGCTTTGGAGGAGGCTAGTAGGAAGTGGGGGGGGGGGGGGGAGACGAAAGGCAGAGACAATGGAAAATGCCTTGGAGAATCTGCAGCTGGGAGGAATTCTTTCCTGGTCTGAATCCTTCCACCTCCACCCCCACCCCAATCCCCACCACCATCCCCATTAGGGGTCTCGGTGGCCAGTAATTTAGCTCTGTATATATCCTCTCTCTTCTCCCATCCCCCGCCCCCCACATCCTCAGCTTGGCTGCATCGGCTGTCTCCCTCTCTTTCTGTCTCTGTTCTTTCCATTTCCATCTTTCCAAGAGACTGACGTTTCCTCTTGGCTCCCGCTGCTCGGGCCTCACTTAACACACCTTCCTTCTGTCTCTCCTCTTCCCCGGCCCTTAGTCCACAGCCTCTCTGAGGAAGAAAAAAAAAGTGCCTGCCATGAGATTGCGAGGGCTGTCAGAGAAGAAAGGGGACCTGGTGTGGCAGTCCTCCCACCTTACCCCCAGTAGTAGTGGGGGTGAGATAAAGGGAAAACACCAAATCAATACACATTCCTTAAGGACCTACTATGTGCTAGGTCCTGGGGATAGAGATAGAAATAAAACATGCCCTGCCCTCAAGGAGCTTCTATCCTAATGGTGGGGGGGGGGGCAGACGGACAAAGTGTACACATATATATGTAGATACTGAATACCTTTAGAGAAAAATGAGGTAATTTCAGGGATTAAGGCACTAGCAGCTGGGGGAGATTAGCCTTGACTCTGCCATTGAAAAGATCTTCGTGACCTTGGGCAGGGCAGCTAGGTGGCGCCATAGTGCACAGAGCGCTGGACCTGGAGTCGGGAAGACATCTTCCTGAGTTCAAATCTGGCCTCAGACACTTCCCAGCTGTGTGATCCTGGGCAAGTCACATCACCGTTTGCCTCAGTTTCCTCATCTGTCAAATGAGCTGGAGAAGGAAATGAGGCTCCAGCGTCTTTGCCAAGAAAACCCCAAATGGGGTCATGAAGAGTCAGGAACGTGACTAAAAACTACAAACCCTGGGCAATCACTTTCCTCTCTGAGCTTCCATTTCCTTCTCTAAAATGGCAGCGAAGAGCTGGGGAAAGTATACTGGCATGAGAACCAGTGGCCTGAGGCTTAGTCCCAGCACTGATGCTTTCTAAATTTCATAAGTCTTATTGAGCCTCAGTTTCTTTGTCTATAAAATAGGATTGTTGCATGGAACAGTGGATATACATATAGATAGAGAAGAGTGGATAGAATAGAGGCCTTGGAGTCACAGAGACCCAGGTTCTTGCCCTGCCTCTGACAGGTCTTGGCTGTGAGATCCTGGGCAAGTCACTTAACCTCTAAGTGTGCCCTCCCACAGGGGTGTGGGAGTTTCCATACCCAGGCATTCCAAGCATTGATGAAGTCACAGATCTGGACAAACCCTCTCCTTCCCTTCCTTCCCAACACCTTGGTAAGCCTTAAGGGATTCTAGAAATGAGAACTATGGCTTTTAATAATTAGGATGACAGACTTAGAAGTCATTGAATCCAACCTCTTCATTCAGTCAGTCACCTAGCATTCACTAAGCATCTACTATGTGTCAGGAGCTGTTCCAAGCACAGGAGTTGCAAAGGCAAAAGGCAATCCTTTCAAGTACCTTACAGCCATTTTACAGAGGGGGGAACTGAGGCCCAGAGAAGTGAAAGAACTTGCTCAAAGTCACACAGCTGTCAGGATTCAAATCCAGATCTTCCTGCTACAAGTCTAATGCTCTCTCCACTATACCCCACTGCCCCACGTGGCTTCCTGGAGGGGGTGGTGTTTAACTTGGGTTCTCAGCGTTGCTGAAGATCAAAGAGGAGGGTGTCCAGGAATACTGAATGTTGGGATCAAAGGCACTGAAGTGAGAAAGTGTGAAGCTCCTGAGGGATCGCTGGCCTTGATTCCAAAGAATCTGACTCTCAGGAGGAGAGTAGAAAGCCAGAGGGAGTGACAGAAGCATTTACTAGTGCAGGAATTAACAAAAATCAGCCCTTGTTTGGTGGCCTGGGGCAGGACGCTGGATTTGGGCCTGGGTTTGAATGCCAGCTCTGATATTTACTCCTTGGGTGGCTTTGGACAATGTACTTAATTTTTCTGAGCCTTAGTTTCATCATCTGGACAAGGCGGGGTGTCATACTGGATAATCTCTAACCCCTCCTCTGTGATCTCTGCCTGTCCTCCAGGTAGATGATAGACTGACCCGGAACCTGCCTGAGTCCTGGGGGCAAAGGGGTATGTCCTGAAGGAGGCAGCTTGGACTAGTGGAAAGAGCATAGGCTTCGGTCGGCAGAGGTCCTGCCTTCAAGCCTCACCTAAAAAGAAAGGCTCAGACTCCATGGCCTCTTAGGTCCCTACGATGAGTCTGTCCTCTCTCCCCTGCCTCTGCCCACAGACTATGGAGTCCCAGGTAGAGGAGTGGTGCCGCGAAGTGGGGGAGCTTCAAGCCCAGACTGCAGCCCTACCTCTGGAACCTGCGAGCAAGGAGCTGGTGGGGGAGCGGCAGACGGCGGTGGGCACGCGCATCGTGCGCCTCATCGAACCCTTGAAGGAACGGCGGCGCCTCCTGCTGGCCTCCAAGGAGCTGCATCAAGTAGCTCACGACCTAGAGGATGAGATTGTAAGTGGTCTGAGGTGGGGGGAGGGGGGTTGGTCCCCAGGGAGGGAAGCTGTGGTATTGTCATAGGGAGCAGTATAGGCTCTAAGCTCAGTGTAAATCAACAGTGTGACCTAGAAGCCAAAAGGGAACTCAGCACTATTTCATGCTGCATTAAGAGAGGCAGAGCATCCCAATCAGACCGCATCTAGAGTTCCGTGGTCAACTGTGGGCAAGCCATTTTAGAAAGCACGTGGACATGGTGGCTGTCATCAAATCTCTGAAGGGCTGTATCATGAAGAAGCATCAGGCTTGACTTGGCCCCAGTGGATAGAGCTGGAAGCTCGGGGCAGAGATATAGATTCGAGGATGAGATAAGGAAGAACTTCCTGGTGGTTAGAGCCCGTCCCAAAGTGGGATTGGGCTGTCTCAGAAGGTAGTGGACTCTCTCTCCCTGGAAGTCTTCCAGCAGAGGCTGGGTCATCACCCGTTGGCTAAGGTCTTGGGTGGACTAGCTTACTTGTGAGGCCCCTTCCAGCTTGGAGATTCCTTGAGGGTGGAGGTTGGCAGGGAGGTGGGCTGCTGTCCGCCTTCCTTACTCTGCATCCCTCCTCATGTACCAGGCCTGGGTCCAGGAACGATTGCCTTTGGCGACTCAGACGGATAAGGGGAACAGCTTGCAATCTGTGCAGCAGCTGATTAAGAAAAACCAGGTGGGAAAGGGGTCGTGGAAGAGGGGGAGGAAATACTAAGGGAACTTCTGGGGTGGGGTGATGATTGACGGAGGAGGGCAGGCGTGGGCTTGGACTCAAATAGTTATGGAAGCCACCTGTGCACAAGGATCCCTAACGACTTAGAAAACCACATATCGACGTTATCTATGTTCTATTTTCTTTTTACTTAATTTGTTAAATATTTCCCAAATACATGTATTTGCGCTCAGGAATGTTGTAATGCTGCCCACTGGCTGTGAGTTTGATGCCTCTGTGAGGATAGGACAGGTGAGGGGAGGCTTGATGGGACAAGAACACAACTGTGCTCCTACCTGATGGGGCAGCCTCTAGCCATACTTCAACTTCCCCATTTATAAACAAGAGGAGATATCATAGACTACTGCCCTGGATTTAGAGTCAGAAGAACTGTTAGAATCCCAGCTTCGACCCTGGGCAATTTGCTTAACCTCTTGGTGCCTCAGTTTCCCCTTTTAAAAAATAGAGGAGGCTGCAGGGTTTAGGGGAAAGTCTCTTGTCCTGGACTTGGAACCAGAAGAGCTGTTACAGTCCCAGCTTTGACTATGGGAATTCCCTATGCCTCAGTTTCCTCATTTGTAAAATGAAAATGTCAGACCAGATGACTCCCAGTTCTAAATCTATACTCTTCTGCTCTGGAAGTGCACAGGACCAGGGGGCCCTGCCCTTCAGTCCTAGTGCTCGGATGCCCTGTGGGGGCTCACCTCTCCCTTGCTCCAGGCAGGGCCCCCCTGCATTGACCCAGAGGGATTGTAGGGACCAGGGGAGTTCTCTGGGAGCTGCCCACACCTCTGCCCACCATCTCAAGCCTGGCCCAGCCTGGCAATTAACCGTAACCCTGCTGCAAAGTGTGCTCTCAACAACAACAGCGATGATAACAATTCCTTGCTTTATGCAGCATTTTGTGAAAGCAAGGCACATCAAAAACGGTTGTGGGAGGTCATCATTGCAGGAACTTTACCCCACCCTCCCCATTTTACAGATGAGAAAACTGAGGCTCACAGACATGAAGTCTCTTGACATAAGAGCTTTGGACAGGTACAAAACTCACTGATGCATGACATCCCAGGGGGAAGGCTTCTTGGAGGAGGTGACCTTTGGAGTGGGCTGGATTTAAAGTGAGAAGGCCTGGGTTTGAGTATAAAGTCCATCTCTTACTTGCTGTGTGACCTTGGGTAAAATCTGTTCCCCTTTCTGGGCCTCAGTTTCACTCTCTGTAAAAGAGAGTTGAACCTAATAATAATCTTTAAGGTCTCTTCCTGTTTTGTTTTGTTTTTTCCTGCCTTGGGGGAAGAAGCCATCAGGGTGAAGTGATTTGCCTGGGGTCACACAGCTAGTTAAGTGACCGAGGCTGAATTTGAACTGAGGTCCTCTTGACTCCAGGGCTGGTGCTCTATCCACTGCACCAGCTAGCTGCCCTGGTCTTCTCTGTTTTTAAAACCTCTCATGCTATATATTCCCTTTCTGAGTCTCAGTTTCTTCATCTATAAAGGCTAGACAACCTTGAGCTAGCTCTGTCTGTGGCCAGGAGCTGAGTCCAGGCCAGGTTTTCACTTGGCCCTCTTCTCTCCCCATGCCAGAGCCTCCGTCGGGACATCCAGGGACACCGAGGCCGGGTGGAGGAGGTGCTGGAACGGGCCCGGGCCTTGGCCTCCCTGCGTAGCCCAGAGGCTGAGGTGGTGAGCCAGGGCCTGGAACGCCTGCGGGGGCTGTGGAGCTCCCTGCAGGAGGAGGCTGAGCAGAGGCAGCAGACGCTGGACGCTGCCTTCCAGGTGGAGCAGTATTACTTTGATATGTCGGAGGTGGAGGCCTGGCTGGGGGAGCAGGAGCTGCTGCTGATGAGCGAAGAGACGGGCAAGGTTCGCCTGGGGTTGACCCGGGGGAGGGACTCGTGGGGACCTGGAGAAGCCCAGCGAGGCCCCCCATTACGGCCCCTTTCACAGCCTCAGAAAGGAGGGGAGAAAGCTCAGGATGGTACAGTGGTCAGAGTGCAGCACTTGGAGTCAGGAAGACCTGGCTTTTGACACTTCCTAGCTGCGTGCCCCTGGACAAGGTCGTTATCCTCTGACTCTCGGCTTCCTTCTCTGTCCAGTGGGGGGTTGGATTTGATTGTCTCTAGACCTCCGATTCTGTGAATCTCTGTGGGCCTCAGTTTCCTCATCTGTCAAACGAGGGCCTCTAAGGTCCCTTCCCTGATCCCTGTGAAGGTCCCAGTAGGACAGTGGTCTGGTCCTCACCCACCCACCTCATTGTCCCCTCTGGGCCCACAGGATGAGCAGAACACACTTCAACTCCTGAAGAAGCATTTGCTGTTAGAACAGAGCATTGAAAACTACGAGGAAAGCATCGCCCAGCTCTCTCGCCAGTGCCGTTCCCTGCTGGAGATGGGGCACCCAGACAGGTGGGCAGGGTCACTGGCCAGCCCTCAGAGAGCTTGCATGTGGAGGGGGAGACATAGCCCAGGCCTGGGGGGTCCCCATTATGAGGGAGGAGACAAAGACCCTGCCCCACGTCCTGGGCAAAGCCCAGGACAGGATGGTCCAGTGAATAGGGTACAAACCCTGGAGTCAGGAAAACCTGAATCCAAATTCCACCTAAGCCACATCTGTGGGACCTCTCTGGGCCTCGGTTTCCTCCTCAGGCCTGGATGACCTCTGGGGGTCCCTCCGAGCTCTAATTCCTGGTGCCTTTTGTCCCCCAGTGAGCAGATCAGCCGGCGACAGTCTCAGGTGGACCGCCTCTACGTGGCCCTGAAGGAACTGGGAGAGGAACGCCGGGCGCGCCTGGAACAGCAGTACTGGCTGTATCAGCTGAGCCGCCAGGTGGATGAGCTGGAGCATTGGATTGCAGAGAAGGAGGTGGTGGCTGGCTCCCCGGAGCTGGGCCAGGACTTCGAGCATGTCACGGTGAGTTCAGACTCAGGATGGCCAGCCTGGCGGGGATCTAGGAGGAAGCTGGAGAGAAAGAGTGGAGCGTCTGAACACAACCTTTGAAGAGGCAGAGGATGAGATGAGCAGGGCCCCAAGGGTCTAAGACCAGGAAGGGGAAAATGTAGTGGATGCTTGGTAGTCAGGACCCAGAGTTGGGCCAATACCCAAGACACTAGGATTTGTCCCTTGGGAGCCAAGAGGGGTTCTGAATGTTGAATGTTCATTCAACAAATCATTCCATCTCACCTGAAAGAGAGCAGCTATGGAAGAATTGTTCTCCTGAGAGGGTCCCAGGCTAGGAATAGAAATTGAGTCAGCAGGGCAGCTTGGTGTTACAGTGGATAGAGCACTGGCCCTGGAGTCAGGAGGCCCTGAGTTCAAATCCGGCCTCAGACACTTGACACTTACTAGCTGTGTGACTCTGGGCAAGTCACTTAACCCCATTGCCTAACACCCCCCCAAAGAAAATCGAGTCAGGAAGGGCTCAGAGAGCCCTCTGCTTCTGCCTGGACATTGGGGGACGGGGGAGCGCAGGAGATCATAGAACTGGAAAAGATCTTAGAGATGACCCAGTCTAATCCCACTCAGGTCCTGCAAGAAAAATTCACAGAGTTCGCCAGTGAGACAGGTAACGCCGGGCGGGAGAGGCTGGCCGCTGTGAACCAGATGGTGGACGAGCTGATCGAGTGTGGCCACACGGCCGCGGCCACCATGGCCGAGTGGAAGGATGGGCTCAACGAGGCCTGGGCCGAGCTGCTGGAGCTCATGGGCACGCGGGCCCAGCTCTTGGCCGCCTCTCGTGAGCTGCACAAGTTCTTCAGCGATGCCCGGGAGCTGCAAAGCCAGATCGAGGAGAAGCGGAGGCGGCTGCCCCGCCTGACGGCCCCACCAGAGCCAAGGTCCAACGCGGGCAGTATGCAGCGGGCGCTGAGGGCCTTCGAGCATGACCTGCAGCTGCTCGTGTCCCAGGTGAGGCTCCTCAGCTCAGCTGCACAACCCTGTTGGAGGCTCAGCTTCTTCTTCTGTGAAGTGGGAATAATAGTCCCCACATTACCTGCCTTCCAGTGTCAGCATGCCAGAGAGGTTTTTTAGGTCTCAAAGTACCAGAAAAATGGGCTTAGTGTCAATGATATCAAGTAAGGAGGATTTGCATCCAGATCCCAGCTGAGTGACATCCTAGCTGTGTCACCTTGGGTAAGTCACTTCCCAAAACCTCCTTCTCTTTAAAATGGGGGTAGAGGGGAGCATGGATTAGCTCTCTATCCTATGATCTCAGCTCTATAACGCTGGACATGTCACTCTCCCTATCTGAGACTCACTTTCTTCTTCTGTAAGATAGGAATGATAGTATCCCTCCTGCAGAAATGTGACTTCTTGTTGTTTGAGGTAACCAGGGTTGAGTGACTTGCCCAGGGTCACATAGCTAGTAAGTGTCTGAGGCTGGACTTGAATTCAGATCCTTCTGACTCCAGAGCCAGAGCTCTGTCTGCTGCACCACAGAGCTGCCCCTTGCTTAGTTGTTAAAATCTTTATAGAAGCACTGAATAAGAGGGACCTGAGTTCAAATCCCAACCTTGCTGTCGGGCTGTGTGACTGGGTATAGATCATTTCCATTCTCTGACCTCACTGCTCTTCTTTATAAAATAAGGGAGGTGAAGCTAGGTATTCTCCAGGGTCCCTCCCAGCTCTCCTTCCTGTGGTCCCATAAGAAGATACCAGGCAGCCTGATCAGTTGGCTGGTAAACAGGCCCCAGAGAGCCCCAAACCCAGACCTGGACAGAAATGCCTCAGGGCCAAGGGCAGGACCCAGAGCTTCAGAGCCTCCCAAGCCAGGACTGACAGCTGCAGCCCCTGTTCCGGTTGGTGGCAGCCCAGGGGAGGTGGTTTTAGTGGCCAAGTTGAGGCTACAGAGTAGGGATCACCCAGGAAGCCTGCTGACTTGGACCCACTGAGCTCCTCCCTCCCCGGGGAAGCGTGCTCAGAGATGGCTAGGGATTTTGCCACATCAGTGTCTCCCCTAGTTACCGAGTAGCTCCCTGTGAAGAGCAGTCTCTTTTCAGGCAAAAGAAGGGGAGAAGAAGGCATATGTCTGTATCTGTGTCCTAGGACATTGAGTTCTGCCAGTGTGCAGAGGACAGTGCCAGGCCCCCGGGGGAGGTGACCTTGTGGACATCCCAGTCTGGCAAAGGGATGAGGCACAGACAGAGGTCACTGGAATACTCAGAATGCTATAATGAACATGTAAGAGAGGGACAGACCAGGGGCTACATAACATCCAAGGGAAAACCATGTTATTAACCTGGAACCGAGCAAGGAAGACTAGTAATAATGATGATGATAGTAATAACAGCCAACACTGATTTAGGGCTTTACAACTATTATCTCCTTTAATCCTCACACAACCCTAGGAGGCAGGGGCTGTTATTATTGCCATTTTACAGATGAAGAAACTGAGGCAGGTTAAGTTAACCAATAAGCATTTATTAAGTGCCTACTATATGTTAGGCACTGTGCTAAGTTTTGGAGATACAAAAAGAGGAAAAAGACAATCCTTGCCCTCAAAAAGCTTACAGTCTTATGGGAGAGACAATATGCCAACAAATCAATACAAAGCAAATTATATACAGGATAAGTAGGAGATAATTAATAGAAGGAAGGCACTAGAATTTAAAAAAAAATTTTTGTCTCCAGTTACATGTAAAGACAATTTTAACATTCATTTTTTTAATTGTGAGTTCCAAATTTTTTCCCCCTACTTCACCTCCCTGAGACAGTAAACGATTTGATACAGGTTATACATGTTCAATCAAAATATATAACTGTATTAGTCATGTAGTGAAAGAAGACACAAACCCAAAGAGAAAAAATACACCAAAAAATGTGGAAAGTGAAAAATAGTATGCTTCGATCTGCATTCAGACTCCATCAGTTCTTTCTCTGGAGGCAGACAGTATTTTCCATCATGGGTCCTTTGGAATTGTCTTGGATCATTGTATCACTGAGAATAGCTAAGTCATCAAACTTGATCAATGTTAGCAATATTACTGTTACTGTGTACAGAGTTCTGGTTCTGCTTATTTCACTTTGCATCAGTTCACATAAGCCTTCAGATTTTTCTGAAATTCACCTGCTCCTCATTTCTTATAGCACAGTAATAATTCATTACAATCACATACCACAACTTGTTCATCCATTCCCCAGTTAATGGGCATCCCCTCAATTTCTATTTCTTTGAAAGCACTAGAATTAAGAGAGGTTGGGGAAGGCTTCCAACAAATGATGGGATTTTAGTTGTGACTTAAAAGAAGCCAGGGAGGTCAGTGGAGAAGGGAGAGGGTTCCAGGACTTGGGGACAGCCAAAGGAAATACCCAGAGGTGAGAGAGAGCAAGCCTCTGGCTTGTTGAACAGCCACAAGGCAAGTGTCACTGTATCAAAGAGGATGTGTCAGGGAGTAAGGTGTAAGAAGACTGGAAAGGTAGGTTAAGTGACTTGCCCAGGGTCACACAGCTAATAAGTATCTCGGGCAAGATTTGAACTCAGGTCTTTGTGACTGCAGCTCTAATGTTCTACCCACCAGAACTTCATGGGAGGCATTTGCAGTTAAGGGTTCTAAGGAATATAGAGAGAAAACATTCCAGGATTAAGGAATGATAAGAATAAGTCATTTATGGAGCACTATATATGTGTTATTTGTTGATCCTCACAACAACCTCTCAAGTTATGAGGTAAGCAATGTTATCCTCGTTTTAGAGAAGAGGACATGAAGACTCAGAGATTTTAGGTCGTTTGGCCAGGGTCATGTAGCTGGTAAAGCATTAAAAGTGATATTGGAACCCAGGTCTCTTCTGATGCCAAGTGCACTGCCCTTTCCCCGGGTACCATGTGAGAGGACACAGAGGACAGGGGAGCCAGGGTCAGAAGTGGCCCAGAGTACAGCGCTCGATAGCCAGCCCAGGGCTTTGTCACAGTAGGGACCCTGTCCTCACCCAGGACCTTCCCCCTCCATTCTGTCATCAGGTACGGCAGCTACAGGAGGGGGCGGCTCAGCTGCGGACCGTGTATGCGGGGGAGCACGCGGAGGCCATCGCGGGACGTGAGCAGGAAGTTCTGCAAGGCTGGCGGGAGCTGCTGGCGGCCTGTGAGGATGCCAGGCTACATGTCAGCTCTACGGCAGATGCCCTGCGTTTCCACAGTCAGGCCCGAGACCTGCTGACCTGGATGGAAGGCATAGTGGGCCAGATCGGGGCCACTGACAAACCCAGGTGGGGGCCCTCCCACCCTGCCCCTGCTGACCAGAGGCCAAACCTAGGCAGGGACTCAACAGCCAGAGGGAAGGCCTGGCATCAGCCCACCCTTCATCCTGTCCTCCGCAATCAAGCAGAGAATCTCAGAGCTGGACAACGCCCCAGCTGCCAGCTAGTCCAACCTGACTAGGAATTCCCTAGATGACATCTCTGACCGATAGTCATCCAATAGCACATAGCAATAGGAACTTCCTTCCCATCTCCTGAAGTAGCCCATTTTACCATGGGACATTTCTGATGACCAGCGTACTTTCCTTACATCAAGTGGGAACTGGCTTTACTTTCCTGAACCCCTCTCTCCTTCTCATCTCCCAGGGATGTGTCATCGGTGGAGGTGCTCATGAACTATCACCAAGGCCTGAAGAGTGAAATTGAGGCCCGGGGCCCAGAGCTGGCCTCTTGCCTGGAGCTGGGCCGTTCCCTGCTGCTTAGCAAGAGCCCTATGGCAGATGAGGTGGGGAGGGGCCGGGGGGGCGAGGGGGACCCCCCACTATTTCACCAGGGATTGGGACACATGGGGAAGATGGGGAGTCTCTGGGGACCTTGCTCCCTCCCCTGACTCTTCCTTCCCAACTCACCCCCCTCCTCTGCAGATCCAGGCCCAGCTGGACAAATTAGTGTCTCGGAAGGAGGCAATGACAGAGAAGTGGGACCAGCACTGGGAGTGGCTGCAGCAGAGTGAGTGGAACTCTGAAGCCCCCCCCCCCCCCCCCCCCCCCCCCCCCCCCCCCCCC